>NC_064614.1:641447319-641747319 GCF_023898315.1 Schistocerca nitens | reverse complement strand
CACGAACGCTCGGCTACGTCCGGGGCCAGGCTGGAAATCAGTACGTCAGAGAGAATAAAGTCCTTAACGTTGTCAAATGTTATTGGGAGCTTGCATGATTTAAACGCGCTACTAAGAAATGTTAGACTGGTCTAAAATAGTAATTAACTCCGTGCTGTAGATGGTCACAGCAATCTGTAAGACCTGCAGTGTTCAGTAAGATCTGTAGTGAGTGTTACTGAATAAAGAACGTACTGTGATGCACGCCACAGGGCCTGTATAGCACGACGCTGCTACTTTGCTGAGTTGCTCTGTGATGTGTTGAGGTAGTCACCAACAGTTGTACGTGCGTCTTACTGAATAAAGAATGTACACTCTAAGACAAAGAGAAGAAAAAGGAAAAAGAGGCACCACGAAAGAATTATCCGAATGGGACAGAAATCGGTAGATGTGATTTACATGTATAGACAAACAGATAAGCACAGTGTCGTAAAAACTGGATGATTTATTCAAGAGAGTGAGATTCAAAAACTGAGTAAATCAAAGATGCATTGGTCCACCTTTGGCCCTTATAGAAGCAGTTATTCGGCTTTGCATAGATTGAAAGAGTTCTTAGATGTCCTTCGTAGGGATAGCGTGCGAAGTTCTGTCCAACTGGCGCATTAGATCGTCAAAATCCTGACCTGACTGGGGAGAGATCCGGGTACCTTGCTAGTCAAGGTAGGGTTTGGCAAGCACAAAGACAAGCAGTAGAAAATCTCTCCGTATGCTGATGGATTTTATCGTGCTGAAATGTAAACCAAAGATAGCTTGCCCTGAAGGACAACAAAACGGAGCTTAGAATATCGGTGACATACCATTGTGCGGATGACAACCAAAAGGGTGCTGCTATGAAATGAAATTTTACTCCACACCATTATTCGTGGTTGGTGGGTCGTGTGGCGGCAGGCAGTCAGGTTGGTATACCACATCTGTCGGGGGCGTCTGCAGATACGCCTTCACTGGTCATCGGGGCCCAACTAGAAGTGGGACTAATCTCTGAAAGCAGTTCTACTCCAGCCAGTGCTTGTTGGTGTACACAGGTTAATGGTACTCGGCGCAAGGGGCCCCATGAGCTCAGTCCACTTTCTGTTACCGGTTTGTTAATGGTCATTGTGGTCACTGAAGCACCACTTGCACGTCGAATAGTAATGAATCTTGAGCGCTGAGTGTCTCTCCGAAGGTCACTCGATCCTCTCGTACTGTCATTTCTCTAGATCGACCGCTTCCTTCCTGATGCTATGTTCGACTATGGTTCATCCATTCCTGCCATCGTTCCTATTCGAATATGAAACGATTTGCCGATTAATTCGACCAGCACGTCCTCTCTCAAATGCTGACATCTGCATATATTGTTCACGTGCCTGTCTGCGAGGCATAGTTACTGTTCAGCTGAGTACATGGAATGAAAGTCGCTAAGACTTTATGCCCTGACATCGACATGTCCCGTGTTTACTGCTCTTGCCAGCTGCACCGTCAGATTACGCTGCAGCATCACACATTCCTCCATCGGCCACCAAAGCTTACAAATTTGCATTTTCCGCCGAGACCTGTGTGAATGTCAATTCGTGACCAGTTTGCATAGCTCCTTGATGGTGCATTGTTTCTTTTTCTGTGTCCTGGAGTGTATTTTCCAATTGAGCTCTTATGATTCCACGTCTGCCGTGTTGCTGATGTCACGTAACGAATCGTCCTGCACACGTCATTCTGTCTATCCCGGGAATTAGTCGCTGTCCGCACCCCCCTGACAAATTTGCGTACTACAGCTGAGTCGGTGTAAGGCGATCCCTGACAGTTGCAGTGTGCTGGCAGCGGCAGTTCCGCAGGCCTGTGTCAACCAGTAACGTAAGGCGATTCTGTAAACGTCTCTAAGGCAACGCCTCAGTGTTGTCACAGAGCTGTAGACGGTTACTGTTTCGCATGGAGCTGTTAATGTTTCGCTGTTGAAAGCTAGCAACAGCGCTGGGAGCCGGCAGGGATCTTCTATACCATCTCGACTATAGTACTAGTACCAGTAGTACTATAAACAGCAGCAGCAGTAGTAGTATTATGCATCTGTGGATCACTTTTCTAGTATATTGGACATATCATAAAGACAAAAAAACATAGGTGGTATAAACAGTCGTTTACCGGGTACATACTGACAGGACTAGTTCGACGAAGGTGGGGCAGGTAGTTCCATCAGCAACAAACAAAAAGAGTTAGAGGGAGGTTTGAATAGCTGAGGGTTGGCGAGTCTTGTAGAGGCAGTGAGGTGTGCAACTCACGTAGGGCGCCGCGTGGGCTGCAGCTTCTGGGGACTGCAGCGGAGGTGTTGGAGCAGCAGGTGGCTGGCGGCGCCGGGTCCGGGGGCGGCGCAGGCGGTGAAGGCGGCGGAGGCGGCAGCGGCGGCGGTGGCCGCGTGGGGGGCGGCGGCGGCGGCAGAGGCCAGCGTGCGCGCGCGGCGGCACGCCGCCCCCAGGGGGGACAGCCGCGGCACCGCCTGCTGGCAAGCGCCTGCAACAGTTGAACGGAACCACTGCCTGCGGCAATCTGAAAACTGCTCCAAACACGTCCCAGCACTGTTCAGGTGAAACGTAATCTGCGAAAAAGGAGGCCGTTGGAAAAGACCTTTTCCCAGCCTATCGGGAGATAAGATAACATGCGTCTGGAACTTTCAGTTCCGACAGCGGAAAGCATCATGTTTGGAACTACTCGAAGGCAGTCCCTGATCATGTGAGACCTTAACTTTTCCCGGCGAATTGAATGTTCAAACAATTTACGGGTTTGCTGCCAGGTGACGTCGTCGACCATCGGTGATATTTCGGCAGGAGCACACGCTGCCATTCTCAAGGCATGCCTTTCACCCGGCATCAAACCCGTAAATTATTTGAACAAGTCCCTGATTAATTAGGAGACCGAGGAAAATGGATAGAGGGCATAGTTGGAATTAAAAAGAGCAGGTTAAACGTTAACAAAGAGATATCTGTACTATTTAACGGGTAAAACGATCATCCTGTTGCAGTTGCACGTTGCCCATCTAACGGCATCCAGTGGCAACAAATATTTAATTTCAGCATTTCATATAATTACTGACCGAATTTAAAAATTTAAAAAGTCATCATAATCTACTTCTTAAGATGTATACTCTTACGTTAAAGGTTTAATACAATAAGACAAGTAATAAAGCTAGAAATTGTGTATACCTCTTGAGGGAGAGTAACTCACGGTGCGCACGTTACCCAGAGTATATTCATCCAGCCTTTCAGAATGAGAGCACTTAGCGACTATTAACAAATCCATGACTGCCCTCACAACATTTTAAAAAGATAGAAGTGCATCGCTTACTACATTTCAGTGTTCACGCAGTAAAACTTTAGCATCAGGAATGACGTTTGAATTTATTATTTTCTTACTATTACCTTTGTTCACGACATAGTTTGCATACAGTATCCATATATACCACTGAATATACCTGCAAAATTACACCATTTTAGCTCAGTAGATATCACGCCAAAAACAATGAGATGCGTAAAAAACTAACTTTCCTTAAAACGGAGCGCAAATTATCCATGCGATACTAGTTTCCCTAAAAAAATCAAGGATACTGGAGTTACTGGCATTTTACTACTAGCAAGTCACAGAAAAGAGCCGAGACAGCTTTCAAAGCGTTTTAGGCTTACTAAGAGACAATGGGTATATTGATAGAGACGGCAGCCAAAGTTATGGTCTGGGGAATGTCTTCGTGACATACCCTCCTTGATTTCGCGAACAGTTTGCATAGAGCATCCAAATATACCACTGAATATACCTGCATAATCACGCCATTCTGGAAGGCACAACACATCAGCACATGTGTGCATCTATCCTTGGGGACAATGACCACTACTACATGCATTATGTTTCCCCTCACCAGGATGACATCTATGAGCAGGACAATGCACACAGCTCGCAGAGCACGAGCGTGTTTTGAAGAGCACCGGGATGAGTTTATCGTACTCCCCTGGCCATCAAACGACCCCGGATTAAAACCCATTCGAGAATCGCTGGGACCACCTCGATCGAGGTGTCCGCGCCTTGTATCCTCAACCGAGAAACCCAGTGCAGCGGGCCACAGGACTGGAGTCAGCATGGGTGCACATCCCTGTCGGTAACATCCAGAACCTCGCTGACTCTCTTCAAAATGGTTCAAATGGCTCTGAGCACTATGCGACTTAACTTCTGAGGTCATTAGTCGCCTAGAACTTAAACTAATTAAACCTAACTAACCTAAGGACATCACACACATCCATGCCCGAGGCAGGATTCGAACCTGCGACCGTAGCGGTCACGCGGTTCCAGACTGAAGCGCCTTTAACCGCACGGCCACACCGGCCGGCCTGACTCTCTTCCTGCACGATCCACAGCGATGCGGGCAACAAAAAGGTGGATATTCAGGCTTTTCACAGGTTGTTACATTAATGTGGCTGGACAGTGTAGTTATACTATTTTTGAAATTCGAAACGTTGTGAATTGGAATTTGCTACCACTTGTTAATAAAAGTTACAGCACTTATATTTGTTCAATTATAAACTTGCTAAAAGTGACACCAATGTTTAAATGAGCTAGGTAGTGAAAGGGAGCGCTTTCGGACTAGGCTAGCACTTGTAAGGGTGACCATCCGGTCTGCCGAGCGCTGTTGGCCAGCGGGGTGCACTCACCACTTGTGAGGCAAACTGAGGAGCTACTTGATTGAGAAGAAGCGGCTCCGGTCTCGGAAACTGACATACGGCCGGGAGAGCGGTGTGCTGACCACCATATCCGCATCCAGTAACGCCTGTGGGCTGAGGACGACACGCCGGCCAGTCGGTACCTTTGGGCCTTCATGGCCTATGCGGGAGGTGTTTAGTTTAGTTTTTGGGAAAGAGATATAAACGGATTGAGTGCCAAATAGGAGGAACAAAGTTAGAACAGGTGGACGGTTGCAAGTACTTAGGATGCATATTCTCACAGGATGGCAACATAGTGAAAGAACTGGAAGCGAGGTGTAGCACAGCTAATGCAGTGAGCGCTCAGCTACGATCTACTCTCTTCTGCAAGAAGGAAGTCAGTACCAAGACTACGTTACCTGTGCACCGTTCAATATTTCGACCAACTTTGTTGTATGGGAGCGAAAGCTGGGTGGATTCAGGTTACCTTATCAACAAGGTTGAGGTTACGGATATGAAAGTAGCTAGGATGATTGCAGGTACTAGTAGATGGGAACAATGGCAGGAGGGTGTCCACAATGAGGAAATCAAAGAAAAACTGGGAATGAACTCTATAGATCTAGCAGTCAGGGCGAACAGGCTTAGATGCTGGGGTCATGTTACACGCATGGAAGAAGCAAGGTTACCCAAGAGACTCATGGGTTCAGCAGTAGAGGGTAGGAGGAGTCAGGGCAGACCAAGGAGAAGGTACCTGGATTCGGTTAAGAATGATTTTGAAGTAATAGGTTTAACATCAGAAGAGGCACCAATGTTAGCACTGAATAAGGGATCGTGGAGGAATTTTATAAAGGGGCTATGCTCCAGACTGAACGCTGAAAGGCATAATCAGTCTTAAATGATGATGATGATTATGATGATGACATGAACTGGCACAACATATGTTTCAGGCATGGCGAGAACTTCCTCGAGAAAACATCAAAGTTTGGCAGATATCGGAGCGGTTCTTCCATGTCCGTCACAAATGTTTTTTCGTATTTTTTACAAAAACGGAGTCATTTATGGATTCTTCCAGCAGATAACAATTTTATTTCAAATTTGAAACGTATAATAGCTTTTCTTTAACTTAGCGAAATTTCAAAAAATGGCTGTGAGCACTATGAGACTTAACTTATGAGGTCATCAGTCCCTTAGAACTTAGAACTACTTAAACCTAACTAACCTAAGGACAACACACACATCCATGCCCGAGGCAGAATTCGAACCTGTGACCGTAGCGGTCGCGCAATTCCAGACTGTAGCGCCTAGAACCGCTCGTCCACCACGGCCGGCGCGAAATTTCAGTTCTCATGCTTTTAATTTATTATCTATGCCAGTCACAGTTTCAAGATAATGTTAAGGAAGATTACTGACTTCACCCTTTAAGGACCATCTTTACATCACTCTGGGTTGATCACAATATAGCAAGTGACGTAAGATTCTCTGCGGTCAACCATTACAGGTCTAAAAGCAGAAATAGGCAATATTCAACAGAATTATGGTGACACTAAGACCGGAAAAAATAGTAAATTTAAATCAAAATCAGTTTCTGCGTTAGTCTCAGTAACACAAAAATTGTCGCTTTAATTCTTGATACCTTTAATATTTCGAAAATCTATTTTCCCAAATAACTACACGATCGCTACAAAATGTTAGCGAGAAAAGCGATTGCTCTACACTCCATCGCCCTGATGGTTCTCCGACTCGAGGACAGGGAAATCTTAGCCGAGAAATCTGGAACCAAGATACTACCCTTTTTTTACTTCAACATAAATCAGAAATGCCATGTTCAGAGATAATTCGAAACCGACATAACTCTGAGTGTTTGACAGCCACATTCAACGGATGTTGTTTCCCTGTGGTGTGGGCTTGGGCAGGGTGGCCAAAGTCAAAGACCCGTTTCAGTCCCGACAGTGCCGAGAAATGAGCCTGGTTTACCGAGAAATGTGTCAGGTTTCTCTGGAAGAGAGATGCGCTGACCAATCGACTACGGAGACGGACAAACCAACAGAGGTAGGGAGAGAGAGAGAGAGAGAGAGAGAGACTTTATAATGCACAATCAGTATATCTAATTTAAGACTTTTGAAGTTTCCAAACGACCAATCCACAAGTGAATTCACTTTTGAGATTCCAATTTTATTTCGAGCTTAATTAAATTTCAATTTCAATCCAACACTCGGAAAGAATTCTGAGAGGTAGGAGACCATATTCCTCTACATGTACATCTACATTTAAATGGATACTCAGCAAATCACACGTAAGTGCTTGGCCGAAGGTTCATCGAACCACCTTCAGAATAGTTCTCTATTATTCCACTCTTGATCAGCGCGAGGAAAAAACGATCAGATTTATCTTTTCGTGCTAGCTCAGATTTCCCTTATTTTACAACGATGATCGTTTTTCCCTATATAGGTCGGGATCAACAAAATATTTTTGTGATTGGAGGAGAATGTAAGTGATTAAAATTTCATGAAAAGATCTCGCCTTAACGAGAAAGTTCTTTGTTTTAATTATATCCTCCCAAATCCTGTATCATGTCCGTGATACTGGCTCCCCTATAATACAAGACGTGCTGCCCTCCTTTGAACTTTCTCGATGTAGTCTCTTAACCCTGTCTGGTAAGGATATCACACCGCGCGGCAATGTTCCAAAAGAGGACGGACAAGCGTATCATAGGCAGTCTCTTTAAGGGGCTCCGGAAAGGCTCAAAATCACGAAAAGTTCAATTTTTACTTTTTTGCGTTTTCTGAATCTGCAGACTATTACCCTTTAATAGATATATAATTTATTCAATTCCGAAGACTACAACTATTTTTAAATTTTTTTTGAAATGTGTTCTACATGGGCGTGACCCACTGTGGCGCTGTTAAACTGCTGTCAAATGGTGTTATTATTAACGTCCGTGTTCATCAGGTACATTTTAGTGATGTGAGATAAAGTATGTGTTGTGGATAACCTGTGATGGTTCAATATATATCGCTGGTGTGATTGTCGATTGTTTCATGTTTATTTACTCTGTCGTTATCTCGAAAATATTCGTAATTAATTCTGTTTCTTAAGTCTCTGTTTTGTTGAAGTATAATAATGAGTAAAAGTAAAGTTATTAGAAATCCTCTGAAGGCTTTTAAGAAAAGGAGAAATGTTGGAAAGCCAAAGGTATGTGTTATTACTGTAAACAATAAAGACGATAACCAAGTGAGTGAACCTAACCTCTCAAGTACACCTGCCCATAGCAGTCAAAGTGGGAAAGAAAATACTTCACAGAAGAAGCTTGGTTCAATGAGTGAAAACTATGAATGTTTTATGGGCGAATCGGATGTGAATGAAATATTTGATATGTCGGTTCTCAAAGGAATTTTTTCAAACTGTGTAAGATGTATTCTTTGTAGTGAAGTTGGTCTGGAACTCTCCATAATAAAGCATGTAGGACTTGCTAGTGAAATACAACTGAAATGTGATAAGTGTTCATACATGACCACCTTTTGGAACAGTGTTGCAGTAACTGCAACTGAAGAAAATGGTAGCAAAATCTACGAACACAACATTAGATTTGTTTATTCCTTGCGTTCAGTTGGTAAGGGTGCTACTGCAGGTGCAATTTTCTGTGGCATCATGAATCTTCCAAATCCCCCAACCAAGTTTACGACCTATAATAAATTAATAGGGTCTAAAGTAGAAGATGTCTGTATAGAATCTATGAAGAACGCTGTGGAAGAGGCAGTAATGGAAAATAATGGTAACAGAGATTTGACTGCAGTGTTCGATGGTACCTGGCATAAACGGGGACACACATCTCTTCATGGTGTAGTATCTGCCACCAGTATGTATACAGGGAAAGTTTTAGATGTAGCAGTAATATCAAAGTATTGTAGATGTCCACAAAAATATAAAGGTACACATGAAAATAATTGCAAAGCTAACTATAGTGGCAGTAGTGGAGGAATGGAAGTGGCTGGTGTTGCCAGTATATTCCAGCGTTCTGAGGCGTGTGATAAAGTGCGATATGTTAATTACCTTGGTGACGGTGATTCTAAAAGTTTCAAACATGTTCAAGGACTGAAGCCCTATGGTGATGATGTCGTAGTGCAGAAATTTGAGTGTATTGGACACGTACAGAGGCGAATGGGAACAAGACTTCGGCGACTGAAAGCTTCGTACAAAAAACAAAAACTCAGTGATGGTAAAGGGTTGGATGGGAAGGTTAACTGACAGTGTAATTGACAAAATACAGAACTATTATGGAATGGCTATTAGGCAAAATACACAAAGTGTCGACGAAATGAAGAAGGCTGTTTGGGCTCTTTTTTTTCATACTTCTTCAACCGATGAAAATCCCCAACATAGCTTGTGTCCCAAAGAAGAAGACAGTTGGTGTAAATATAACAAAGGATTGCTAACTGGTGAAGTGTACACTCATAAGCATTGTCTGCCTCATGCAATAATGGAGGTGATAAAACCTATTTTTAGAAACTTAGCAGCACCTGAACTGTTGAAAACGTGTATTCACGGAAAAACTCAAAACGCCACTGAAAGTGTAAATAATGTTATATGGTCGAGAATCCCCAAGACTGTATTTGTTGGCATAGAAACACTTCACTTTGGTGTGTATGATGCTGTTGCGACTTTCACTGATGGCAACATTGTAAGGTGCAAGGTATTTAGAAATATGGGAATGAAGATAGGTTCTAACATGGTACGAGCGATGCTTGCTTTAGACAAGGAACGCCTTCGGGCTGCAGACAGGGCTGTAAAGAGTCTAGAAATACAAGCAAGAGTAAACAGGAGGAGGAACAAGAGGAAGCTGGAGGAGGAGTTTGCAGAGGATGAAGATAATCCATCCTATGGACCTGGAATGCACTAAAAAGTTAATCCAATCTTTGTCGCTCGATTCCCAAAACTTATTTTCGCATACTAATTACATGTTTTCTAAGGATCTTCCAAACATATTTGTTTCAAACTTTCAGTAAATGTTACACAGTACCTTCTGCATAATTTAACACAGCCTTTTTTCCAAAAAAACTGTATATTTTTGAATATATAAATAAAAAATTGCAAAAAAATGTTGTGAATTTTCATTACAATTGAAAAAAAATAATCTTTAATAACTGAACTAAAATTTTGTAAACTCCCTGTGTTAAGTTGTAGCCCATATTCCAATAAATAATCTGTAAAAAGTTCAACTTCCTACCTCAAATACTTTGTGAGGAAAGATTTAATTTATAAGCGTTATTTTAACATTGCAAGTATAGGGCGTTCCGGAGCCCCTTAAACGATCTGTTGCATCTTCTTTCTACCAGTAAAACGCAGTCTTTGGTTCGCCTTCCCCACAACGTTTTCTATGTGATCTGTTGCATCTTCTAAGTGTTCTACCAGTAAAACGCAGTCTTTGGTTCGCCTTCCCCACAACGTTTTCTATGTGTTTTTTCCAATTTAAGTTGTCTGTAATTGTAACAACTAGGAATTTAGTTGAATTTACGGCCTCTAGATTTGACTGATCTACCATGTAACCGAAACTTGAAGGATTTCTTTTAGCACTCATATGGATGACCTCACGCTATTCATTATTTAGGGTCAATTGCCAATTGTCGCATCATACAGAGATCTTTTCTAAATCATTTTGCAATTTGTTTCGATCTTCTGACGATTTTACTAAACGATAAACGACAACATCATTTGCAAACAATCTACGACGGCTGCTAAGATTGCCTCCTATACATATAAAAGGAACAGCAAAGGGCCTATAAGACGACCGCGGGGAGCGCCAGAAATCACTTCTGTTTTACTCGATGACTTTCTGTCAGTTACTACGAAATGTGGTCTCTCTGACAGGAAGTCACGAATCCAGTCACATAACTGAGGCTATTTTTCATAAGGACGCAATTTCACAACAAGCCGTTTGTGTGGTACATTGTAAAAGCCTTCTGGAAATCTAAAAATGCGGAATCCTGACGTACTGAGGAACAAATATACGAAATCAGATTGCTGCAGCTGTCATTTTTAAGAGAAGTTGAGAAAAATTGCTTAAAATGGGGGCAATCGTTAGAAATTCTTCAAGTTTCAAAAATGGTTCAAATGGCTCTGAGCACTATGGGACTTAACATCTTAGGTAATCAGTCCCCTAGAACTTAGAACTACTTAAACCTAACTAACCTAAGACCATCACACACATCCATGTCCGAGGCAGGATTCGAACCTGCGACCGTAGCGGTCGCGCGGTTCCAGACTGAAGCGCCTAGAAGCGCTCGGCCACGCCGGCCGGCTTCAAGTTTCAAAACGGACCGTTCTTCTTCCTCGTGGAGGTATACAGAGAAAGTGCGGACCGCTTTTCGACGGTTAGAGCTGAGGCTGAACGTGTTACCTCTGTCAGCAAAAGTCGCAGACCGTTCTCTACGTGCCAGCACTTAGACCTTGGCCTCTGCTTGTCCCCGCAGCTGAGAACGGGCGTACTTTAAGGGATGGGAAGCTCATTGAAGAGCAGTGACACAGGGGCCATGGAAACCCAGAGGAACGCCACTGCAGCTCAATCCTGTATAGCTAGTCACTGTTCGTCTGTTCATCACTTTGAGGAAAACGTCGTAATGTCGCTCGGGTGGAGACGTCATCTTTTTACTCGGCTCGTGCGGCTACGTCCTGCTTTGGCCAAAAACCAGCAACACTGAGCCACGTGGTACGAAATCACCGCATCCACTTGTTTTGCAACCTAGTCCAGTATCTCAGTGGGTTCAACAGTCTCTCTCTAGCATATCAGCATCCATTATTGCACCGTCTTCCTAACACAGCATCAGTGTTTGTTTTGATTAAGTAACTTTGCGTCTTGTTACCATTTCTGGTACATACTCCACATCACGTAGATTGCTAGTTGGAGAGACGTGTGAAAGTACGTCTTGGCATCGCATACCAGAGATGTTCTATGGGTGACAAAGCAGGCGCTCAAGCCGACCAGTCAGGGGTTCTTGTGTTTCTCGAGATGTATGTAGTGTAAACTGCAGTGCGAATTTTTACATTATCCCACTAGAAAATGCAATGAAAGGTAGGACAACAAAGTTTTTTCATTCTTGCTACATGTTGTTAAGATTTTAGCCGCCCTTCAATAATCACCAAATCAGTCCTTTGGTCACATCCACACTATGTCTGTCACTCATATCGGTGTCATAGTTAACTGCAACTTTACACCATGCAAATATCTGTTGTCTATGGTATGGTGTTAGTAGAAAACGACACACGGCAACTCGAGATCACGACCGCATTTCCAATACCCTGTTCTCGACAGTTTGCCATATCACTCGTCCTTAACCTCTGGCCGGAATCCGACTGTTGTCATCCTTCTATTAACCATAGCCAGTTGAACAATCCTCCGGGATTCTCGTTGCCTCGTCCTGTAATGACCGGTGTCTACGGTTGCCGCGACACTGTTATCCTGGGTCCATTTCGCCTCGGCGTCACTGCACTATAGCCGACTGTCTGTGTCATCTCTCGGCATGATGCTCCCACGTCCCTCATACCAATGATTCGACGTTTCTCAAACGCTGTAAGACTGCTATAGGCTGTACTTGCACATCGTCTTTGCATGCTGTGTTGCGATCTCCACGTGAAACGTTCCCTTTCACTACCTAGCTCATTTAAACATTGATGTCACTTTTAGCAAGTTTATAACTGAAGAAATATAAGTGCTGTAACTTTTAGGAACAAGTGGTAGCAAATTTCCGTTCACTACGTTTCTAATTCCAAAAGTAGTATAACTACACTGTCCGCTGATGGCAGGTCCTGCAGAAAATGTCATCACTTCTGTCTCTAAGCTGGTCTTAGGTTGTGTTCCAAAAATGAACAGCATAGGGACAGAAGTGATGACTCTTTCCGCAGGACCTGACCATCATCTTGCAGGGCAATGCTCAAGTACGTACAGTGCAAGCTGTTACTGATTTGTTTGACAGATGGAGCTGCCAAGTGCTGTACCACCCACTGCACTCCCCTGACTTAAGCCCACGTGAGTTCAACTCGATTTCTAAACTGAAGGAAACACTTCACGACATTCGCTTCAGAACTGCCACAAATTCATCGGGCAATAGACCGCGCCGCTCGAACTGTCGACACAACTGGCACTGCTAAGAAAATCCTACGACTTCCACATCGCTGACAACGGGTTACACAGAATGCTGGTGATTACTTTGGTGGTCAGTAAAACTTTGGAACACGTATCTATTTTGTACGAGCTGAAAATAAATAGTTGCCACTATTAAAGTTCCAGCTCTCGTAATTTATTAGAATGTTTAGTGTTTGTGAAGGTCCGATTACACCAGTTGAAAGAAAACACATGTAGTTCAACGGGTTACTTAGACTCTTTGCCGCTCTGAACTACGAGTCCGGAAGCAGTGTTCTTCAATTCACATGTAAAAGGGAGGCGCTGTCTGATTGCTTGGTGGATTGTGGAGATTTCAGATGCAGCCTCGGTGTCAGCAGATAGGCAAAGGATGCGATTTACTTCTGCGAGTTTCGTTGATCGTTCTTTGAGTTTTTAGTGCGTGTGACGTAGGAATTTCGTTTCATTTGCAAATTTTCACGAGGATGGACTTTGAGCTATTTCAGCTTTATCCCGTGCAGATGTGGAAAGTGTTTTTTTTAGACTGAATATGATGGACTTTTTATACCTTCTGAGCAAGGATTGTTAAATCTTTGAATGCTTTGGGCATTTGAATATCTGGAGGTTGTTCTTGCTGTATTAAAACAAAAAGGTCTTGCTCGTCGCGTTCTTCTTAGAACTCACTGCAGACTCATCTTTTACGGCGAACATCAGTTACTTTTAAACGAAACGTAAATAATTTTCACGTGTATCTTGGTTGTTTTGGCGACAGAGTATGCTAGTATGTGTTACTGTTTTATAATATTCAATGGACGATTTAGATCTGGATAGCTAAATCAAGATCTTTTATACAGAGCTTGAGATCTATAACGGTTATGTGAAAAATCAATAATAACTGACAAAATAAATGAAGTGTGCCTTTCAATTTCGTGGAAAGACTCCTAGAAATAAGACAATAAAATTTTAGGAGTGCAACAGGGGAGGTGGTAGGAATACGAATGAAGGGGGAATAGGAGAATATGGAACGCTGTGACTGTTTTTATTTTCTTCAGAGTTTAGCAATCCACTGTCTTTAATCTAGCTGCATAGAGATAAAAGTGTTTAACGGAGAGTCCTATGATGCTGTCGGCAGCTCGTAGTCCAACACTTAGCATTGCTGCCTCTGTATCCTAGGGTCCCAGTTCGATTCCCGGCTGAGAGTTTCTCCGTTCGGAGATTGGGTGTTTGTATTGTCATCATTCATCGATGTGCAGGTCGCCGAAGTGGCGTCAACTAGAAAAAACTTGCCTTAGGCAGCTGAACTATCCAGACTGGGTCTCCGCACATACACGAACACATTCACACTCACACACACGTTCCAATCCCTAAGTTCCTGTTAAGCTGTTCGGGACGTTATCCCTGGTTATGAGGCAAATGCTGAAACTGATATTTCCCTCTCATTCTCTTTTGGGAACCCCATTGTCAGATTGGTAATTGATTGTAAAGAATCCTGAAAAAAACGCGACTCTGTAATGGGCCAGACCTTAAAAAAGCCCGTTCTGCTCTTTGTTGTAGGAGAGAATAAATAGTTAAAAAATCGTATAACGTCCTGTCGATCGCGAGGTCATCATGGACGTATCTCAGTCTCGGACTGGAGAAAGAAATCAACTGTCCTTAAGATACAGTGGAGCCCTTCGTACATCAACGTGATACACAATACGGGCGACGAGCATACTGCAGGTCTAGCTTAAGAGAAAGTGAAGGTATGAATGATGATGTAATTAGTGAAGTGGTACTTGGAGCAACGCCGGAGGACGCCACCTTCGCCTACGTAAACCACGCCACGTCGGCCTTCTGCAGCCGCTGCGTCCTCCAGCTACAGCGAGAGCTACAGGTAGCGAGAGCATGCTCATAAGCAGAAGTAGCATTTCTAATGAATTTTTCGATTGTTTAGAAAATAGGACGGAGTGTTTGACAAGTGATCACGCAGGGCTATATGTCGAACTGCCAGGAAGTGTCGAAGGTAGTTATTCTTGTTACTACTAACAGTAGAAGTAGATGTAGCTGGTGCTAATAACAGAAGCAGCAGGCTACTGGTGGCATGTGGGCCAACCTGAAGCCTTCAGGAGGATTCTCACATAACAAGTAGGGTGGCATTTTGTAGGCTACGTTGTCTTTATTTTTTTGTCTTCCCACAGAATAGCAATTCATTTTCAGTTTATGTTTCTAAAGTACGATTAACTGTAGACTGTTTAAGACTACGAAAAACCGTTAATAAAACACAAACTCACTGAGTGAGTATTACAGCTACCGGACAGTCTCGTGTTGTCCAAACGGTAAAAAAGGGCTAACACTGATCCTGTTTAATAGTTCCACTGACATTTTGTTACTCTTCTGACGTTGATTGCTCCACATTACTGTCTCATTCTATTTTGTATTTATTTCATTGTCATTGTCATTGTAATGGTCGGCAGAGCGGCGTGCTGACCACATGGACCTCCGTATCAGCCTTCAGTGACGCTTCTGGGCTGAGGATGACACGGCGGCCGGTCGGTACCGTTGGCCTTTCAAAGCCTGTTCGGACGGAGTATTTTAGTTTCAATGTTTCTCACCAGATTACGATTTGAGCGTCAAAGACAGTATTTACTCTGCGAACTCATATTGCAAACGTTATCTTTCGCGATGTAGTTTTACAATTTCTGAATAAATTTGACATTACTAGTAATTCATTGTTTGATAATAATCTTGCAGGCACACAGTCGGTTTACAAAATAAATAAATATTGTAGGACAAAAAAATATATTTTTTTTCATTGTTAATCATGAAATTGTCCCCACAAGTACTGACCGAAGGATCCATCACCGTCATAAAATACTTCAATTTTACAATACAATCTGTTTTAGAGAGTGGGGCAACTGCTATAGTACAGACAATAATAATATAACAAAGGAAAACAACCAAAAAATTGTCACCATACTATACAACACAGATACGTAAATGTCTGTATGCAGGGCCGGCCGAAGTGGCCGTGCGGTTAAAGGCGCTGCAGTCTGGAACCGCAAGACCGCTACGGTCGCAGGTTCGAATCCTGCCTCGGGCATGGATGTTTGTGATGTCCTTAGGTTAGTTAGGTTTAACTAGTTCTAAGTTCTAGGGGACTAATGACCTCAGCAGTTGAGTCCCATAGTGCTCAGAGCCATTTTCTGTATGCAGGCTTCTTGCGACAAAGAGTGATGACGTCATTTTGAAAAATTGCAATGGATCGCCTGTAGAAAATGGGCTGGTCATCTTTACTCACCTGTATACGCCCTTTAATCAGCATACGGAACAGATTAATGGATTAGATACGAGACCGTTTATCAAGAGTGATCGCTTACTGCAATGTAACAGGCTGGATTTTGATGCATCGCCACATTCCGAGTACGAGGCGGATGAGACAGAGGTTTCCTACAAAAGAAGCGCAAGAGATTTATCTAGTGGCTCCAGTGGTTTTGCACCACACAGTAAGGAAAGAAGGACTGTTATGGTTAACGGCCCGTCAACGGTGATGTTACTAGAGACAGAGATCGTGTACGGATTACGGGTGGCTGGGGAAGGAAATCGACAGTGCCCTTTCAAAGGAACCATCCCAGCGCTTGCCTTAAGGCCACTTACTTGTGAATTCGCTTCAAAAGGTGACGTTTCGTTTTTCATCTTAAATCGAAGTTTAAAGTATTTTGAACAAACTGATAAATAAAAGAATTGAATGGGACGTTGTGAAGTTATTTAAAAATGAATTTTCGTAAGTTTCTTTGTATATTTTTGGTTTTCGATCGTTGCTTTGCTTATAAGTTTTTCCGCAGTTTGCTAAAAACCCTATTACGGTTTAGCCATAAGAAGGAACCAAGATGCACCAAGGTGATATAGAGACCATGAGGAGAACAATATGCGCAACCTTCTTCCATGAAGCTACTATAGATGACACTCCAAAGCACTGGTTTTGTGACAGTGGGATTATGTGGAAGCAGGAAAGCACTTGAAACTATTAAAATTTGCGTTTACCGCCACTCCCTGTCTTTTGCAGTGTTAGATACAGTTAAGCCCATATACTGTGACCTACCTAACAGTAAACTGTTGTCGTGGTGCTTACATGGGAAGTCGCAAAATGCGAACATACTGGGTGATCAAAAAGTCAGTACAAATTTGAAAACTTAATAAACCACGGAATAATATAGATAGAGAGGTAAAAATTGACACACATGCTTGGAATGACATGGGGTTTTATTAGAACAAAAAAAACACCCCATATTGCTAGACGCGTGAAAGATCTCTTGCGCGCGTCGTTGGCGATGATCGTGTGCTCAGCCGCCACTTTCATCATGCTTGGCCTCCCAGGTCCCCAGACCTCAGTCCGTGCGATTATTGGCTTTGGGATTACCCGAAGTCGCGAGTGTATCGTGATCGACCAACATCTCTAGGGATGCTGAAAGACATCCGACGCCAATGCCTCACCATCACTCCAGACATGCTTTACAGTGCTGTTCACAACATTGTTCCTCGATTACAGCTATTGTTGAGGAATTATGGTGGACATATTGAGCATTTCCTGTAAAGAACATTATCTTTGCATTGTCTTACTTTGTTATGCTAATTATTGCTATTCTGATCAGATGAAGCGCCATCTGTCGGACATTTTTTGAACTTTTGTCCTTTTTGGTTCTAATAAAACCCAATGTCATTCCAAGCATAAGTGTCAATTTGTAACTCTCTATCTACATTATTCCGTGATTTATTCAGTTTTCAAATTTATACTGACTTTTTGATCACCCGGTATGTTTCAACCATTTGATATGGAAAACCAGACAAAAGCAGTGTTTGTTGGACTCAGAACTACGAGTTTAGATGTGTTAGATGCTGCAGCTTGTTTTAATAATGGGACAGTTTGCAGGTATGTATTTCTATAGTTACTAGGAATGGTATATTCAGGGTTCAATATGAGACAGTCACTGGTGGCAATTGATTCCATGAGAGTGGGCGAGGTTGCAAAGTGGATCCCTGAGTAAAAAGTAAGAGAGAAGATTATGCAGTTGGAATGTATCAGGAACAACACAGGTGAGACATAAAAGAAGTAAAGCTGTGAGGACGGGGCGTGAGTCGTGCTTGGTAGCTCAATTGGATTAGCCGGCACGATAGCTCAGCGTGTTCGGTCAGAGAGCCGGTTGGCCTCTGCAATAAAAAACTGAGTGGAAGGATCAACCACCGAACTTGAACAGGATGGCTTGCGACGTCCGCAACGACCAAACACAACGATCAATAACGAAGAAAATGAAAAAAAAAGTTGATAGAGCACTTGCCCGCGAGAGGCAAAGGTCCCGAGTTCGAGTCTAGGTCCGGTACACAGTTTTAATCTGCCAGGAAGTTTCATATCAGCGCACACTCCGCTGCAGAGTGAAAATCTCATTCTGGCAGGTGAGACATAGATCATGTATAATTTTGATCTGGCTTTCCTGAGAATTAAATTTTCGGACACGTTTATTTTATGCACACAGGATCTATCTGAGCTAGAGTTCTGAAATTTTTTGAGATGTTTCAGGATACTATGTGGATGAAAGGAGACTACAGACAATGAAGTACTATTAACAGGAAGAAAAACACACACTGATTAATAATAAAAAGAGCAGCCAAAATTTTGATTATCATATGTAGATATTTCTACATATGATGTAGAAATGACATGACATGATTGTAGTTTACATTTTAAATAGACATGTTGTTAATGCGTATCTAGTTTGATTCCAAGCAAGGACCAATAAATAAAATAAAGCCAATATGAGAACTACTGTAATTGTATATCAAAATATTCAGCAAG
This sequence comes from Schistocerca nitens, assembly GCF_023898315.1. Classification (NCBI taxonomy): domain Eukaryota; kingdom Metazoa; phylum Arthropoda; class Insecta; order Orthoptera; family Acrididae; genus Schistocerca; species Schistocerca nitens. The sequence goes on along the minus strand of NC_064614.1, from coordinate 641,728,694 downwards.
AAACACTGCTATTGTCCTACAATTTTGATCCTGCTAAGAGGTCGCGTTTTTTAATTAGATCCGTGTAAACTTTATGAAAATTGTTAACAGTTTTCCAGGCTTTCACAGCCAAGTTACATTAAGTGATTTACGGAAATCTGTAAGGGGAGATGAGGATTTGAACAGATGTCCTCCTGAAACTGAATGTAGTGTGCTAACCATTGTGCCACCTTGTTCCTTATCACACAGTAGTTCTCTCATTTGCTGCTGTTGGGGGAGGGGGGGGGGAGGGGGGGGTTGCAGTCTTTGTCCAGTGAAAACTGTGAGAGTGAGTGACTGACAGAGCCGTAGAAAACTACATTGAAGGCCCTCCCACCCCCCCCCCCAAAAAAAAAGAAAAAAAAAATTAATACAGCTTACTGCGAGAGTGAATGTCACATGCGACATTGCGGGCGTGTGATGCGGTAAGGAGAGTTTATAAGCGGAGCAGAAGTGAATAGGAAACCATTCTAAGGACGATAAGGGCTGCAAATGGGAAAGTCCACTAACAAAACCTACTTTAACGAAAGGGTGGTTGTCACTGTTAAAGCAAGATAAGTAGCGACCAGTGGTAGATCTGACAACAGAGTGCAGTGCTGACCCACTACCTGATCCCATCGTTAGATGACACATGTTTTCTGTCACCTGTGGAGTGTGAAATGAGAGGTCAGGACGACAGTAGATTTGTTTAATTAACTTCTTTATTCCGGCCTTTGGCTATAGTACATCAGGAACAGCTTGGTGGAGGTGTCCAGTTGCCTCTCGTGCGAAACAATAGACGTCCAGCACTGCTGACAGCGCAAAGAGTGTGGCCGAGTGTGGCTGAGTGTGCCGCTGTCAGCGACGCCTCTGGCTGCGACCGTGATGACAGAACGGCAGAGCAGCTGACAATATGGCGGAGGCGGTCGTGACCTCCTTCCAGCGAGCAGGCGGCTCTCTGGTCTGGAAGTGGATCTATCGTGACTCAGGTCAGGCTGCCCTGTTCTGTGGTCGAAGAGAAGATCCCATACTGCATTCCAGGATATCGCTCCAAGCGTCACAGACTCGTGGTGCAGTCTGTGAGGCTGAGATGAGAATATTTCAGTAGACAAAGGGCTGAGCATTTATACACTCCATACTATGTTCGTTTAGGGCTTAAGGCACGTACTCTAAACACTTCCATGGTGGCAAGTGAGGAAAGGCTTCCGTCCTTCTGCTAGTGCATTGCAGCGTCGGCCGTTGATATGCTGTGTCCAGCTGGCTCTGCTTTGCAACACCTGTCGGCTGTGTTTTGCTTCGTAACGCATAACACACGTGTGTGCCTGTGGCTGGCTCTCTTGCAACTCTCTTCCACTTTGGTGTACTTTCTGATCAAATACGATCGATACACTACACCGTATTGACCCAATGACATGGTCGATTTCAACTGCAGTGGGCGCAGGACAGTCGAGACTGGACTGTGGACAAACTGAAAGCTGCTGCCTGGTCAGATGAAACACTTTACATCAGGAAGATGGTCGTACCCAGTTACGCCATCTCTCAGGCGAAAGACTTGACCAATCTGGGGTGCTCAATACATGCATGGCCTCAAGCACACGAGTATATGGCGGCAGTACTATTATATGAGGGGCATTCATCTGAATCTCCACGGGTCCCACGGCAGTAATCGAAGGCACTGTGACAACTGTGGACCACGTGAACATTATTGCAGACTCGCTGCATTACTTTAAGCTTGATGTCTTCCTGACGGCAGTGGCACATTCCAGTAGCATAACCGCTTATGGCACATGGCTAGAAACTGTCAAGTTCACACGATATATTTCTCCTTGTGTCAAACTTGGTGTGTGTCAGATGTCTGGTGCTTAATTACTCTGCCATTAATACGATTTGTAGCCAAAATGTACCTCAGACTGACTTCAGTCTGAGCAGAAAGTGAGTCTTCACTTGTAAAGCTAAAGCAAATACCTCATTCTGCGACGCCTCGTGTGACTAATTCCTCTCATAAGACTCCTTTCAGATGAAACTTTGTTAATTCTGTACTTTTGTAGAAAAGTTTCAATACTGTTGGTAATGAATGGATCTTCGCTTAAAAATCCAGCTGAAAACTAATACTGCTGAATTTGGTTCACTAACTAAGAAATTATTTGCATTCCTTTCATCAGTTTCAGATGCAATAAATTTAACTGTCTCCTTAATTGCAAATACTTGGAATAATTGTCCCTTGTAAAGTTTGAGCTTGTTTACTTTTCACCTATTTCACAACCATAGACGTTTCACGTTTCGATACCTCCTTCCGTGAATCTTATGTTCATCTATTCTGCTCCAATAATTTCCCGGAGTCATTACTAGTTAATAGCTCTCTATCATCCTTCCTCACACTTAGCACACAATAGACAAGGATCGAATGAAATAGCAGACACTAAACTGACTAGGGCTGCTGAAATACTACGATTCAGCTTTCGCTCTGAACGTACGCCACAAAGTACACAAGCAGGGGAGCCTCCGACAATTACAGCCGTAGACACAATGAAATGTAAGACATTCCAACTCTTTACTAAAATCACTAACTACGAACTCACATTGATGTACTGCTGATCCACGTAAAAGAACGGCGATTCGCTTCGAAAGGATCAGCCAGGTCACTTCCGAATTTCCAAACAGTTTTCACGACACTTGAATAATAGTACCTAGCAAGATGGCACAATGCGAAGACAATGGACGCATATTCGAAAGGATAGCGGTTCAGATCCCCGACGGGCCATCTACTTTCAGTTTTCCGTGATTTCCCTAAATCGCCTAAGGTGAAAATGACACATTTGATTTCCTTCAGCAGGGCAAAACTGATTCCCTTCCAAATTCTAACTTGTGCTCCCTCTCAAACGAACTCGTCGTCGACGAGCTCTCAATCCCAATCTTCCTCCCTTCCTTCCTTCCGACAATGCTGTAGAAGACGGGCGTCAAATTAGAGGCCCACGGGCCGCATCCGGCCCTTACAGGTTATTTCCGACCTCCGCCTCACTAGTTTGTGAATATCGTGTTACCTTACGTGCCGGGGTTTAAACCCGGTTAGCAGTGAATATTTTGATAGATGACTACCACAATACAGACCCAAAGCTTGTAAAAGGAGATTCCACTCAGGTGTTTAGCAGACTGCTTTCTCACTGCTGTGCGTCCAAACACAAACAACAGATTGATCTCGAATAAAGTCTTTGTCACTACAATGTGTCGCCGGCCGAAGTGGCCGTGCGGTTAAAGGCGCTGCAGTCTGGAACCGCAAGACCGCTACGGTCGCAGGTTCGAATCCTGCCTCGGGCATGGATGTTTGTGATGTCCTTAGGTTAGTTAGGTTTAACTAGTTCTAAGTTCTAGGGGACTAATGACCTCAGCAGTTGAGTCCCATAGTGCTCAGAGCCATTTGAACCATTTTTACAATGTGTCGTTCTAGGTGTGTCGCTTTTCTCGACACATATCGGTACAAACGGATAGTCTTCGCTGTCAAGATGTTTTCCACTGGTGACAACAGTAGCGTTAAAACTGTTGTGGTTTGTAGCTGCTCGCTGAACGGCTGTGCAGTATTAATTAATAAAGCAATTAGCAGTGAAGCAATTTCAGCTGTTTCTGGCCTATCGGGGTCATGTTCATTGCTACAGGAAAGTAATACGTTTGAACATGAACTCCCCACAGTATGCTATCACGAAACGTTGTTACTTCCGTGTGCCGTTTCCACCATAGCTGCTGACTGGCTTGGTGTTTGGGCTGATAGCAACGCAGGATACAGAGGAAAACATTGCCCCCACTCACTCTCGTACACCCTGCAGCAGCTCAGACTTACTTCCTGCTCGCCCGCCTGATGCAACACGGCTTATGAACACGAAATGATCTTTGGTGGGTGAAAAGAGGCTATTTCGCTTGCGGAAAACAGTTATCAAATTGCACCATTATTCACTAGTGTCTGGTAAGATTATGTTCAAGAAACATATTAAATTTTATCAAAAGTTCCATTATTTTAACAATATTAACGATTACTTATTTATTTTAGCACTTTGTATTCAGCATGTGTCTATCGAACCAAGTTGTAATAAATATAAACGAAGATTTGCAGACGATCATCGGAATTTCCAAGAACAGTGGAAATTGGAGTACTTTTCATGTGAAAGAAATAATAGGAGGACGAGGAGATTAGTATTTAACGTCCCGTCGACAACGAGGCCATTAAAAGCGGAGCACAAGCTCGGGTTAGGGAAGGATGGAAAAGGAAATCGGTCGTGCCCTGTCAAAGGAACCATACCCGCATTTGCCTTAAGTGACACGGAAAACGTAAATCAAGACGGCCGGACGCGGGTTTGAACCGCCGTTCTCCCGATTGCGATTCCACCGTGCTAATCAGTGCGCTACCTCGCCCTGTGAAAAAAATAATAACACGACCAGCTAGGTATGCATTCATGCTATTAGTGTGCCAAATTATACAATATTAGCCGTCAATGTGAACAATATGAGTCAATGTGTAATAATTACTAAGGACAAATTAAACAACAAAAGCTTAAACAACTCAAGTGGAGGTTGAAGAAACAACACTTAGTGTTTAAACCAACTATGTAAAAAAGTGAAGCGATGTGGACGCAAGTTACGGCTTGTCGGAGTTGATCGAAAATACTCGTAACCTTTTACTGGAGGTGAGTTCATAAAAGAATATTTAATAAAAATGGTAGAAATTGGTTATACTGGAAATGTGAATACTTTTCTAGCAATCTCTTTGTTTTTAAATATACGAGTGGTTGCCCAAGGAGTTACTGATTTAGCAGACCGCTGAAGTATAAAGATCAGAGCAAAAGTTTCATGGCATTTCCCATTGCCTGTCATTTTAATACGGCCATTAGTGGTGTAACTCGGATAGCTCTGCTTTTTCTTGCTTGTGAGTTGGATTTAAACATTTTTGGGGAGTTATTAGAACCAGTTCCGGTGCAAAACATTTGTAACGAAAAAAATATTTAAATGTGTTTTTGACCCCTGCAAAAGTACGGACTGCCCCTGTCAAAATTAACTTTTATAGCTACAGATGCTGCCACTTTTATAATTGCAAAGTTTCGTTGCATTACTGAAAAAAGGAAGTGGAATATGTGATGAATCCAAGATTCGTCATATGCATTGCCTTATATACTGGGTGTTACAAAAATGTACCGCCAAACTTTCAGGAAACATTCCTCACACACAAACAAAGAAAATATGTTATGTGGACATGTGTCCTGAAACGCTTAATTTCCATGTTAGAGCTCATTTTAGTTTCGTCAGTATTTACTGTACTTCCTCGATTCACCGCCAGTTGGCCCAATTGAAGGAAGGTAATGTTGACTTCGGTGCTTGTGTTGACTTGCGACTCATTGCTCTACAGTACTAGCATCAAGCACATCAGTACGTAGCATCAACAGGTTAGTGTTCATCACGAACGTGGTTTTGCAGTCAGTGCAATGTTTACAAATGCGGAGTTGGTAGATGCCCATTTGATGTATGGATTAGCACGGGGCAATAGCCGTGGCGCGGTACGTTTGTATCGAGACAGATTTCCAGAACGAAGGTGTCCCGACAGGAAGACGTTCGAAGCAATTGATCGGCGTCTTAGGGAGCACGGAACATTCCAGCCTATGACTCGCGACTGGGGAAGACCTAGAACGAGGAGGACACCTGCAATGGACGAGGCAATGCTTCGTGCAGTTGACGATAACCCTATTGTCAGCGTCAGAGAAGTTGCTGCTGTACAAGGTAGCGTTGACCACGTCACCGTATGGAGAGTGCTACGGGAGAACCAGTTGTTTCCGTACCATGTACAGCGTGTGCAGGCACTATCAGCAGCTGATTGGCCTCCACGGGTACACTTCTGCGAATGGTTCATCCAACAATGTGTCAATCCTCATTTCAGTGCAAATGTTCTCTTTACGGACGAGGCTTCATTCCAACGTGATCAAATTGTAAATTTTCACAATCAACATGTGTGGGCTGACGAGAATCCGCTCGCAATTGTGCAATCACGTCATCAACACAGATTTTCTGTGAACGTTTGGGCAGGCATTGTTGGTGATGTGTTGATTGGGGCCCATGTTCTTCCACCTACGCTCAATGGAGCACGTTATCATGATTTCATACGGGATACTCTACCTGTGCTGCTAGAGTATGTGCCTTTACAAGTAAGACACAACATGTGGTTAATGCACGATGGAGCTCCTGCACACTTTAGTCGAAGTGTTCGTACGCTTCTCAACAGCAGATTCGGTGACCGATGGATTGGTAGAGGCGGACCAATTCGATGGCCTCCACGCTCTCCTGACCTCAACCATCTTGACTTTCATTTATGGGGGCATTTGAAAGCTGTTGTCTACGCAACCCCGGTACGAAATGTAGTGACTCTTCGTGCTCGTATTGTGGACGACTGTGATACAATACGCCATTCTCCAGGGCTGCATCAGCGCATCAGGGATTCCATGCGACGGAGGGTGGATGCATGTATCCTCGCTAACGGAGGACATTTTGAACATTTCCTGTAACAAAGTGTTTGAAGTCACGCTGGTACGTTCTGTTGCTGTGTGTTTCCATTCCATGATTAATGTGATTTGAAGAGAAGTAATAAAATGAGCTCTAACATGGAAAGTAAGCGTCTCCGGACACACGTCCACATAACATATTTTCTTTCTTTGTGTGTGAGGAATGTTTCCTGAAAGTTTGGCCGTACCTTTTTGTAACACCCTGTATAGAGAAGTATTGTATGCAAAGTTAATGGATTTCGAATGTGTGGTAAAACCTATCAAAAAATCATCAATGTCATTAAATGCCGAGGTTCACCTCAGCGTCAGCTCTCTGCTCTCCTGCACAAAGTAAACACCGATCAATCTGGTATACCAACGTACAGTGGCTGCACTGCGCAATGGTTTTTAAACAATTCTGGGACTCGAAAGAGGAGACATGCCAGGCATCAAAAAGTAAAAATCATGGTACAAGACTACTTTTGGCAAAATATGGTTAGAAGACTTTTTTTTCATGACTGATATAACAAAACACTTATATGATTTGAATCTGAAACATCAAGGAAAAAATCCATTACGATTATGTGTGTCACGTTAAAGCATTCACACATAAGCTAGTTATATGGAAAAGCAGTAGAAAAATGAAGATTTAACTAACTTCTGTCATGCAAATTGTAAAAAATCTTGTTCAGCTCAAACAAGAGTACACAAAACACAAAGAAAAGCCTTGAACCTCTGAAATGAGTTTGAATCAAGATTTTACATTTCTGGAAAACGAAATTTCTTTGTTATCTTCGATGTATAAGCTAAATATAGAATCAGTATCTAATCAACTGCAAGTTGAAGTAGTTAAGATCCAGTGAAGTTCATATTTGAAGACAATATTTAATGAAAATGGCCTAACTGAACTTTACAAATGTTTGCCTCCAAGATTAAAAATACTTTAAAATTTGCGTATGAACTTATTTCCATGTTTGGAAGTACTTATCAATGTGAGTAGCTATTTTCAGTTATGAATGGAAGTAAATCTCCTGTCAGATCCAGAATTTCAGGCCGAGCGGTTCTAGGCGCTTCAGTCCGGAACCGTACTGCTGCTACAGTATCAGGTTCGATTCCTGCCTCGGGCATGGATGTGTGGGATGTCCTTAGGTTAGTTAGGTTTAAGTAGTTCTAAGTCTAGGAGACTGATGACCTCTGATGTTAAGTCCCATAGTGCTCAAAGCCATTTGAACCAGAATTTCAGACATTCACCTTGTGGCAGTTCTGAAGGAAATTACTGCGAATAAATTTTCTCGCGATATACAGAAGACAGTAGCAGAAAAGAAATGGCAAATGTCAGGAAGAAAACGTTAATATCTTTGTTGTTCTTGTGCTCTGTACTACATCCTATCTAAACAAATTTACCCTTTTATGAAAAGTGCATTTGAAGTGCCTTTCTTTCGCGGCTCGCCTAACTTGAACCTTGTTTATTTGGCCCTTGTCAGTTTTTTAGTTCGACAGTCTTACTATAGAGAGTCTTATCATTCCTTTACTTCTTTCCAGCACTTGTGCTATTTGGAACTCCTTTTGCTTTCTATACGTTTACTTCTCCATCTCTGAGACCCTGTATCTAAATCCATACCGCCCGCTTTTAAACGTGGAACTGGAAATGCAGAGAGAGAGAGAGAGAGAGAGAGAGAGAGAGAGAGTCCCGGCAGCGCTGACGTATGAGGGTTGTTTGGTTGATTTCTGGGAAAGGGGACGAAACAGCGAGGCCATCGGTCCTATCAGATTACAGAAGGTTGGGGAAGAAAGTCGGCCGCACCCTATCAAAGGAACCTTCTCGGCATTTGCCTGAAGTGATTTAGGAAAATCACGGAAACCTAGTCCGCAGCTTGTGGTCTAGTGGCTACCATTACTGTATCTGGATCACGGGGTCTCGGGTTCGATTTCCGGCCGGGTTGGGGATTTTCTCTGCCCTGGGACTTTGTGTTTGTGTTGTCCTCGTCATTGCATCATGAACATCATCATTCGTGACAATGGCTAAATTGGGCTGTGTAAAAAAACTGGACTGTTTAAAAATTGGGACTTTGGACTGCGCTGTTGAGCGCCCCACAAACCAAACTTTATAAAACTTTACAGAAAACCTAAATCAGGACGACACTGCGCCACCTCGCTCGGTTCGTTTGAGAGATTACTCATTTTACGTATCTGTATTTCGTAGAATATTTACAAAACTGCACCACTTTCAAATTGATGTCCATTACTACTTACACAGTTGGTCCGAAGTTTCAACCAATGATGGAACAATTTTTAAAATTGTTTGAAACTATACCACAAAATGGATCCAGCAGTTTTTGTCTCACCTCTTCTGTGTACTCAAAACGTCTCCATTATGGAGTACTGGAAGAAATCGAATGGGAGCCAAGGCAGGTGAGTAAGGTGTGTGTGAAACTGTTATTTGCTTTTGGTCAAAAGCTGCCTGATACTCAACGCCATGTGGTCGGCAGCGATGTTATGATGCGGGAGTAAAATCTTTCATTGGAACAACTCAGGCTACTTCTTCGGCAGTCCCTCAGGCAACCATTTTAACACTCGAAGGAAATGAAGCTGGTTTTTATGGTATTGTTCAAGGAATATCGTTTACATCCTGAAAAAAAACACGATTGTTTTCTTCCTAGTTCTCGCCCGTTTTCCTTGCTGCAGTCGTGATGATGTGGCAGGAGGCTCAACAAATTTTCCCGTGCGCCTGTCGAAGCGACTATTACATGGTTGATGTCCCTGACATGGAACAGAACAGAACTTGATGTTAGCACATTGTTGTGTCATACCAAGAGTGCTCCATCAGATACTATATATATATATATATATATATATATAATGGTATCTGTTTCTTGTGTGTCACTAGTCTCTCAGAAGGAAGAGTGTCGTTTACATGGGTATGTCTTTTCTTTATTATGTTACAAATAAGAGGGCCCTGAATCACCCTCACATCCCTGTTCCATCATTTAATCCTGATGTGCGTAACTGAAACGAGTGAATGTAAGTTTTCGTGAGAGTAGATAGTAGCTGTCTGCTAACGTAATTTCGTCTGCACCTCCAGTTTTGCCAATAGCTTTAGTGACGTAGAAAGCCAGAGAGGTCTAGCCTGGTCGACGGAGCAGATACAGTAGCGCACAGAATAGTTAGGTTGTACCACGTGCCATATGCTACCACGTGTTGATCAGCCTACGTTCTATCTCGCATCTCTAGCCAAGATACTCTCTGCTGAGTAGCCAATTTGTTTTGTTCTAGTTTTGTTACTAATAATGCAGTGTTTATTTCGGTGAGTTGTGGTATGAGCGAGTGTACGAATGCTAGATTCCTAATTCCTGTTCCCCTTGGTTTCCTAACCACCCCACATTATTGTTTCGCTTTGGTGCGCTGGTGTATTTCATTGAACATTCGTGTTATGTAGAGGACCACATCAATATATTTTGTTTCTTCTGTTGCATTTTGTGAATGCTGTTTTTTTCTCTGTACTTGATTCACGTTCAATAAAATTTTTAACAAATCATTCGGACCACGTGTTAAAAAGTAATTTACGATTTCCATTTTGCAATCGCATTCCTTTTTCCCTAGAGTATTTGTCGAACAATGAATTGAAAGCGTTATTAATAAAGTAGACGTCCTGTTCTGCCTGCCTGGTTAACAGTTAAATGTAAAATATAGTTATTCGTTGCGCTTTATTTTTAAATGATTATTAGATGCAAGCAGTGAGTGGGCCTACAGTTTAACATTAAAGGAAAGGAGCTCTCTCTAAACTGAAGTAACTATTTTCATTCATCTTCCACTTGCACATTTTTAATAGCAAGAGAGACATTTCAATGATCGCAATAGCGATCATATTAATCTTACAGTATTTGTAAAAACGAGACATTTGGCTTAAATGGAATTCCCCGATGCATGATAGTTGGTCATTTGATCCATAATAGCGGTAGCAGAGGCAGCTAATGCAACAGTCCGTCACTGACTCGTCCCTGGCCGCGGGAAAGTAACTTCATATTCGAAATGTTAGAAAACTAGGAAACATCTAGAGTTGTCGAATACCTCACTATCTTGCAGTCTCACATTCCGAAGTAATGGAGCACGTTAATATCGTAACCAACAAGTTCCTTATTACATAGACAAAATCTACGTATCGAATCCATTCTTCGAGAAACAAATTATTGTTGTTTGGCTCAGACCACAATTCGTTTCATAATCTCCTAATACTAACGTCAACACTTTTCCATACTCATTCCACGACCTTCCTTATCAATTCCTCTCCAGTTGCACCTGCAATTAAATACTCCACACACAAAATGTTACTTTCATGTTTACAGATTTTGAAGACCACACACGTCACCTCATGGAGCTCACAGATCGTCATTTTCAAAACAACTAACCCTGCAGAAATAGAACACTGAAGATAGAATGAAGAACAATCACAAATGCATACACAAAAACTGTCAAGAAAATGGGCACTGGAGACAAGCTTCTACTGGAAAGCTCTGCACGGAAATGAAGTCGATAATTATCACGACCAGGAAGTAATATATTTCGTTCTTCGAATTTCTCTTCAGGACACCAATAAACGTAATTATCAGAAGAATAATAAAGAAACTGTGGGACAGAACAACTACGTTAGATTGATTATGGAAGTCTAGGGAGATATGAGGGAACCACAAGCTACAATAGAAGATCTTAAAATAAGACGGAATCATGAAACTGAACAATAAAGCAGAATACAGACCAAGACCAACAAACAAACAGTGGGAAAATTGATTCATACGGAGAAATATAGCTGAGGTCCGAGAGAATGAAGAGGTAGTGAGCCAACAGGACACTGCAAGACCGTTTGTTTGGCTCAGACCATGATGTGTTTCCTACTGCATAAGCCTAACAGAAGTAGTCCAATGGAGGTCACAGTAAAAATGTAAAAGGGAATATAAGGCTGAACAACGTTGACACAACCACTGCCCGCCCATTCTAGTGAGGTATTGGATAAAGGATAAATTATTAAAAAAGAATCTGATGCAACTATCAGTATAGCATAAAAGAAGACACTTAAGAATCAGACTTAACGAAAATTAGCGTTCCGAGATGATATCTCTGGTTTTTACGGCTGGTCTCGCTTCATCTCCGTTTACGCTTCCCTTTTTGTCTTTCAAATGCTGAAACAACAAAATTATCTATTGTTATATTCGTATGACACTTGCCATCTAGGACTTGGACTCCTCGTGAAATACTAGTGTAATTCTCATATTCAGCATACTGAAGGCGCCTGCTTTCGCTTTTTAATGGTCTACAACTGACCAGCGGTCCATTGGTTTTCGTGGGGGCTTTATTTAGTCTTAGCTCGATTCGTTCGTGGTCGCAAATAATGAACACTTGGGATCTTTGGCTATGGTGCGTTTGCATTCGAGCTCACGCGCGACTTATCGACCGCTCGTAACCGAAGCGACGCGTTTGCACGCGTCTGTCGTTTTCCAGGGCGTGGCCATTTTAGTTAAACGACCTGCGACGGCGAAGCGTCGATGAACTGCCTTGCCTCTCGGAGAGGAAGCCTCTAGCGTTTGCACACCTTCCGCTGTCACTCTCATCTTCTCTGAGTCTTCGCGACACCAATCTAAGGCTGCCTCGCCACAACGATTTCTTTTTGGCACAGAATTATCCTTTTACTGTAGCATCGTCCTTTCCCACCGTCGAAGACTTCGTCTTACAATTTCTTTGTCAAATAAAAACACTAAGCCTGTTTACTTGAAGAGGGGTCATCACACCCAGCAAGACTACGACGAGAGGGTCTAAGAAGCAGAATACATACTGTTGTTCACCAGATTTTCCTGAAAGGGTCTTCAGAGCTCGCCTCCCAGAACAACTAAAATTATGACGTACACGGACTCGTGAAGGCACTGAAAATGTTGACGCCATTATAATTGAAGTGCAAAGATTAAGGACGAAAGCAGCTTTCGCATGATATGTCACTGCCAAGTAAAACAGCTCTACGAAACTTGAACTATACAATGAAAGGATTGCTACAGTACACTACAGAACGTAACTGAGAGAAATACACAATGAGACGGAAAGAAGTGGCACTTTTATTCGAAGTCAATAATTACATTCAAGTAACCGCAAGTTACAATGTTCCTCTGGACATTACAAACGGCGGAACGTGGTTCTCACAAGGGAACCTCCCCATCGCACCCCCCTCAGATTTAGTTATAAGTTGGCACAGTGGATAGGCCTTGAAAAACTGAACACAGATCAATCGAGAAAACAGGAAGAAGTTGTGTGGAACTCTGAAAAATTAAGCAAAATATACAAACTGAGTAATCCATGCGAATTATAGGCAACATCTGGGAGAGACTCCAGCCAGCAGCGCCGTGGTCCCGTGGTTAGCGTGAGCAGCGGCGAAGCGAGAGGTCCTTGGTTCAAATCTTCCTTTCAGCGAAAATTTTAATTTTTTATTTTCAGACAATTATCAAAGTTCAGGCACTCACACATAATCAACTTCGCTCTCCAAAATTCCAGGACATGTTCAGATTTGCTTGGACATATGCAGGATTTGACGGTCTACACACGGAAAAATTTGAAAACGTTAAAAACATTTGTTTTAACAGAGCACAAGGAAAAGTGAGCGACTGTGAAACTGTTGGATTCATTTTTTGCAGTTTATGTGACAAACTCTTATTTTTCATCACTTTTTTGGGAGTAATTATCACATCCACAAGAAAACCTAAATCGGGCAACGTAGAAGAATGTTTTTACCCATTCGCCAAGTGTACAAGTTATGTGGGTCGACAACATATTCCTGTCATGTGACGCACATGCCGTCACCAGTGTCGTATAGAATATATCAGACGTGTTTTCCTGTGGAGGAATCGGTTGACCTATGACCTTGCGATCAAATGTTTTCGGTTCTCATTGAAGAGTCACGTTCTTTCGTCTACTAATCGCACGGTTTTGCGGTGCGGTCGAAAAACACAGACACTAAACTTATTACAGTGAACAGAGACGTCAATGAACGAATGGACAGAACATAACTTTGCGAAAATAAAGAAAAATTTTTCGCTCGAGGGAGACTTGAACCAAGGACCTCTCGTTCCGCAGTTGCTCACGCTAACCACGGGACCACGGCGCCGCTGCGATCAGATCATGCTTGATGTTGGCTACCTTCGCATGGTCTACTCAGTTTGTATATGTTGCTTATTTTTTCATAGTTCCACACAACTTCTTCCTGTTTTCTCGATTGATCTGTGTTCAGTTTTTCAAGGCCTATCCACTGTGCCAACTTATAACGAAATCTGAGGGGGGTGCGATGGGGAGGTTCCCTTGTCAGTAGAGTGTGTGACCTTCACGGGCTGCAGTGCGTGCTTTGCAGCGTGCTTCCATTCTGGTCACGGGGTTGGTAAGAACTTCTTGAGGCAGGGCGTCCCATTTCTCCACCAGCTCGGTTGACAACTGCTGCACGGTCATTGGTGCATGGGGACGTGCCACAATACGTCTCCCGAACGCATCCCAGACATGTCTAATCCGAAAAAATGAAGTCAAGGCCCAATGCACTCCTTTAGGACTACACATGGGAAAGACGTACAGTGACGCAATAATGTTGATCTTTGCATCTTTACGCCTCCTCACACCATAACACCAAAACGGTCACGCTCGACAATGCTGGACGTACCCTCATATTGCGAGAGACGGAAACGCGTAATGCACTCAGGAAAATTGTTTCGTCGAGATATGTTTTTGCCAGTAAAACATCGCTTTCGTCCTAACGTTTTGCACACAAGTGTGGTAGAAAGTTTGCCATCTGCTCTGTCTCAGTGTCTTGCAATCTGTACTGCAAATACATCCAATAGAAAATATGGTTCAGACTACCCAAATATGGTCCAGGTCCAAAACCAAGGCAAAGAGTTGGTATACTGCTGAGTACCGGGACGCTTCAGGATATGGGAAAATTCTATAGCTGACAAAGCAGCCAGAGAAGCGTCTAGGGCACAAGAAGTGATTCGAAAAGCCGTCCGCCAGCACACTTTCATCTCATCGTCGGACAGGGGCGTGACACATCAGTGGGAAGGCGAGTGAGTGGAGGTGGTAAGCCACAAAACATTTATCAATCAAACTGACCACCCAGGCTTGGCGAAACTCATGCCAGTCCAGCGATGGAAGGGAGTTAAACTCACCATGTTAGGAGCAGGACGTTGTGCACTCATACACGGTTTCCTCCTGTTAGGAATGGTCCACTAATAGGTGAAGCTGGTGGAATGTCACACATATTTTAACTACATGTGTTTCATATGCTGACACAAGGGTAACGCTCACTTTGGCTGCAGATCTGTCCACCATACTACCTGCCGACAACGATGTAACGCGCATTTCAAAATTCTGTGTGGTGTGCTGACACCGACATACAATGTTTTTTGAGAGGAAGTCAATGGGTACTGAGTAGATGGCTTGTCCTCCTACTTTTACTGAAGTATTCAACCATCCCTATAATAGGCAGTGATGAAGATGTTTTTCCAAACGATTTCTGTTTTTCTTGATGCACACGAACCACATTTTTGTATCGCCATGGCCGGGTTTTCTGAAGAAATCTACTAATATATGTTCATGGGGAACGGTCGCAGCAATTCCGTTCGTAAGGGCAGACATAATTCAAAACACGAGACATGTATGTTCATATCCAACACCGCCGGCCGCGGTGGTCTAGCGGTTCTAGGCGCTCAGTCCGGTACAGCGCGACCGCTACGGCCGCAGATTCGAATCCTGCCTCGGGCATGGATGTGTGTGATGTCCTTAGGTTAGTTAGGTTTAAGTAGTTCTAAGTTCTAGGGGACTGATGACCACAGATGTTAAGTCCCATAGTGCGCAGAGCCATATCCAACAAGTGTGCCGATTAATACGCTGTTGAGCACCCTAAATCCAACATCATCATCCCCGTCCATCACTGCTGTCTGCAAAATACCCAACATCAGCTTAGGAAGCTTGATAATCTATGCTGTAAAAGGAAGAATCGCTAAGAAATCTGATGGGGAAGAGGAATGGAAGACGATCTGTAATAGCTATGACAACAATATTCTTGTCAGATCTGCGGCCGGCTAATACAATCATCTTGCTACAATTCAGGGTGCAAAGGGTGTAAGTGCAGACATTTTTATAGGTGGTACCTCAATATATACACACATCAGGGTGCTTGTTGTGTTTTCTCTGCGTTGATCAGTCTTCCCATAAGAAGTCACATAATTTACTATCTCATATTTCTCGTAATTTCTTCACGATCATTACTGAGTAACTATGTGGACTACGCCTGTCAGTAGTTATATATATATATATATATATATATATATATATATATATATATATGTGTGTGTGTGTGTGTGTGTGTGTGTGTGTGTGTGTGTGTGTGTGGTGTCTATTATTTCGGAGTTGGGGCGAGAGGGTCCCCTGAACCCTTCAGTGCAGATACGTAAAGACTCTCGAACCCTTACGGAAACAGCGAATCACGGTGAATAGTGAGATTAGTGGCCAGGGGCAATTCGTCAGTAGTGTATGGATAAGTTGGAAAGTTGAGTCGGTCAGGCACCGTGTCTGGAAGGCGGAGGCGATCGAGACGACATTTCGCGAGAAACGGAAAAATCTCGTTTCGAGTTCCGGTTTAGCGCAAATTTTCAGCTTTCTGCACTGATGTATTTCAGTGCCCAATACCAGCTAATGGGTTTATTTCCTTTGTATCATAATCATATATGGCTGCAGGATTAAAAGAAATGGTGTCTGTTCTCCCGGAGATGTTCGGAGGAACAGACAACGGATATAACGGGTGATCAAAAAGACATTATAAATTTGAAAACTGAATAAATCACTGAATAATGTAGATAGAGAGGTACAAATTGACACACATGCTTGGAATGACGTGGAGTTTTATTAGAACTACAAAAATAGAAAAGTTCAAAAAATGTCCGAGAGACGGTGCTTCAACTGATCAGAATAGCAATAATTAGTATAACAAAGTAAGACAAAGCAAAGATGATGTTCTTTACAGGAAATGCTCAATATGTCCACCATCATTCCTCAACCATAGCTGCAGTCGAGGAATAATGTTGTGAACAGCACTGTAAAGCATGTCCGGAGTTATGGTGAGGCATTGGCGTCGGATGTTGTCTTTCAGCATCCCTAGAGATGTCGGTCGATCACGATACACTTGCGACTTCAGGTAACCCCAAAGCCAATAATCGCACGGACTGATGTCTGGGGACCTGGGAGGCCAAGCATGACGAAAGTGGCGGCTGAGAACACCATCATCACCAAACGACGCGCACCAGAGATCTTTCACGCGTCTAGCAATATGGGGTGGAGCGCCACCCTGCATGAACATCGTACGTTCCAGCAGGTGTTTATCAGCTAGGCTGGGGATGATGCGATTCTGTAACATATTGGCGTACCTCTCACCCGTCACGGTAGCAGTTTTTCTGTCCAGCGCCATCTGTCGGACATTTTGTGAACTTTTTCTTTTTTTTGGTTCTAATAAAACCCCATGTCATTCCAAGCATGTGTATCAATTTTTACCTCTCTATCTACATTATTCCGTGGTTTATTAAGTTTTCAAATTTATACTGGCTTTTTGATCACCCGGTATGTGGTTCCATTCATTCGTTACTTGAGTTTCTCAGGTTACCATTCTTATACAAATAATCCGTTTGTACTCTGGCAGCGAGCTTGACCCTCGTTTGTTGAACACGCACATCTGCCAGCTCTGCCGAGTGACGGTGCAGGGCGACTTACCGGCGGGCAGCAGGAGGCTCCGGAAGGCGGCGCGGAAGTCGCGCAGGTGGTAGGCGTAGAGCAGCGGGTTGCCCGCCGAGTTGAGGTGCGACAGCACGATGCAGGCGTTGAGCGCGGCGCTGGGCGGCCGCCACGACGGCCGGAACGCCTGCACGCAGTTGAGCGTGTACAGCGGCAGCCAGCACAGCGCGAAGAACGCCACGATGACGGCCAGCTGCTGCGCCGTGCGCACGTCGCGCTGCTGCTGCCGCCGCTGCTGCTGCTGCGCCGCCGACAGCGCCGCCTGCCGCACCTGCTGCACGGCGCACACGGGCGTCACACGCGCGGCTCCTCTGCAGGCTGCACGCTATGCATAAATGGCTATAAAAAGCGAATCCAGTATGTTTTGAGCAGGTGGCGCACCAAAGATCGTAAAATGACCAATTCAAGAGAATGAGCTTCACAAACTGAGCAAGTTCATAACGCGTTGGTTGTGCTCTGGACCTTATGCAGCCAGTTATCCGGTTTGGCATTGATTGGCAGAGGTTTTGGATGTCCTTCTCAGGGATATCGTGCCAAATTCTGTCCAATTGCCATTTTTCGTCGTTAAAATCCCGAGATGGTTAAAGGTGCCTGCCCATAAAGCTCCAAAAGTATTCAGTTGGGGAGAGATCAGGCGACCTTGCTGGCCAAGGTAGGGTTTGGCAAGAACGAAGACAAGCAGTAGACCCTCTCGTCTTGTGTGGGCGGGCATTATCTTGCTAAAATACAACCCCAGAGTGGCTTGCCATGAGCGCAACAAAACGGGGCGTAGAATGTAGGCGTAAAATATAGTCGACATACCGCTGTGACGTAAGGTTGCCGCGCGTGACTACGAAAGTGGTCGTGCTATGAAAAGAAATGGTATCCGAGACCAGCATTCCTTGTATGGCAAGCAAAGTTCAAATGGTTCAATTGCTCGAAGCACTATGGGACTTAACATCTGAGGTCGTTAGCCCACTATACTTAGAACTACTTAAACCTGACTAACCTAAGGACATCACACACATCCTTGGCCGAGGCAGGATTCGAACCAGCGACCGCAGCAGCAGCGTCGTTCCGGACTGAAGTGCCTAGAACCGCTCGGACACCAGCGGCCGGCGCAGGCAACAGTCAGACACGTGCTATCCCACCGCGTCTCTAGATACGTCTTCGGCCGGACTCTCATTGGCTGGAATACAATTGTTTTCAGTGATGAGTCCCGCTTCGAAGTAAGCTCCGATGATCAGCGAACTACATAACGCCTGCCTGCATACGGCCAGAGTTTCTATTGCTTGTCTTCGTTCTTGCCAAACCGTACCTTGGTGAGCAAGGTCGCCGGATCTCTCTCTAATTGAGAACATTTGGAGCATTATGGTCAGAGCCCTCAAACCAGCTTGGAATTTTGACTATGTAACGCGCCAGTTGGCCAAAATTTGGCACAATATCCGTCAGGAGGATACACAACAACTCTGTCAATCAACTCCAAGCCGGATAACTGTTTGTGCAAGGGCCAGAGGGGACCGATGCTTTATTGACTTCCTCAATTTGTGAAGCTCTTTCTCTTGAGTAAATCATTCAGCTTTTCGGAAATTGTCATCATATTTTTGTCTGCACATGTCCATCACATCTCCCGATTTTCGTCCCATTCGGTTAATTTCTTCGTGGTGCGTCCTTTTGTTTTGTTTTGGAGTGTATTTGAAAAAATTAGTAGTTCAGTACAACCGAGAGCTACAGATGAAATAAAATTTAAATTTTGTTACAATAGTGTACGCGTAAGAAGGCGGGTAGTGGGGCGATGCACAGTAGCAATGGGATGTGTACCACGTGGCGCTCCATCCAATGGCGTCACTCTGCTGTGCCTGTCTGTGGCGTCAGATATGGATCCAGGGGAGAGAGACCTCATGGAGGTCGAGGCTGCTCCCCAAAGAAACCATACTGGTAAAATCGTTTATATTTTTAAACTTATAATTTTCCAGATTTCTCAAATAACGTACGAAAAATAAAGTGGCATAAAAACTAAAGACCCCATACACATGCTGACCGAACCGTAGAATCTCTTGCAAAATGGACCTGCCCCAAGCAGCATGCCTGTGTATTGAAAATGGACTCGCTGTCGGATCCGTGTTTAAACTGCATTTCATTTATCGGCGAGCAACTACTTGCCTACCCAGACCTGTACCTGCCAGCTCAGATGGCAGGTAGGATCCACCAAGCGGTCACCGGAGTCTACACCGTCTGACGGTTCGCTGCTACAGAGTAGGTGGCTCCTGCGAACGGTTTCCCCAACTGATCTGACTGTGAATGGGCGCTCTTATTAATTTCGAAAATTACAATAAATTCCAGAAAATTACGAGGTACGTTTTAGTTTGTTGCCCACGGGGATGGCCTTATGTTCTGACCGCCTGCTAAGAACATTAGAGCCAGTTAGAGGCAGCCATTCACAGGCTGACCGAACCACGTGCGAATAGGACTCGTGGACTAACGATTCCGTACAAACTTAATTATGAATATTGTAGCGTATATGCGACAAATATTGCCTATGATCGTCAGTGAAAATGGGCTCGATAAGCAACCCGAGCTGTCAGTAAACGGAATCTAACCTGCATAAGACTGTGTGCTTGTTGTATGAGTGTCAATTTCACTGTCATTCAAGCCCTCAACAGATCGTTATAAGAAAAACTTAAAACTACCGTTTCGATACGCTATCTCACTTCATATTTGATTATGAATTTACAAGTGATACAGAATCTGAGTTGTGCAACGGAATTTACTGGACTAGAGTGCGTGGCATGTTGTGGTGTGTCTGTATCTCTGTTTTGGCCCTAAGTTTTGTACTTACCTCTTTAGATAACTGCCTTTCTCCAAGATGGTTTACAGCAGTTCGCAGCAGCATGCAACAAAAGGGGCTAAAGCTTATTGTTCCTAACAATGAATTTAATAAAAAAAGATTTGCCTAGGTCCTGTTAACTACTAAATAACTTGTAAGAAGGGATTTCATAAATTAAGTCAATTTATAAACTTCAGAAATCATCATGACCAATAATAGTTTGAGAAGTATTAATAATGGCGAAATGCTAGACAATGACGAAAGTGTCAATAATGGCTGAGTACCAGATTAACAAATTATTTAAATTTCAAACTTACATTAACACTTAATAACGACAGTATTTTTGTGAATTAGATGTGATCAATAATTGTTATTAAATGCAGGATAAGGAGGATTCGTTAACTGACAAACAAAACATGGGATCATTGCAAACTCGGACTAACAATCACGAACCTAACCCTGCAATTGCTTTTGCGCTATGCTTGCGAATTTTACATTGAATTACATCTTCAAGCGTAGTTAAGCCATCTAAATCTCTCCTGACTATATAAATGAAATCAGACCTTGAGTGTGGTAAGATTTGCTATCACCGACGTGATTATGTAACATCTCATTTAAAAGAAAGCTCTTTGGTTGGAGGGTCACACAAAATTGTATTCACAGCTGTTCGTTGCGTCTGGCTGATAGGTTACACATCGTACGTTGGTGTGTTGCTGGTAGCATAATTGGTAGAGTCAAAGGTGAGACACTGGTGGAACATGCCGCCTGATCGCAGGATCTAGTGTGAGCGACCGGTGGCACACGCCGACGGGGATGTGTTAAGCACTGAATACTGCACAAATGTAACAGAATACGTTGGGATCGTTTACATACCACGTCAGTCCAAAAAAGTTTCGAGACTGGATTAATAAGATAATCTCCACCCATTCGAGTAAAACGCACAGTACGTTTATAAAACCACTTGAACCTTTTCTGCATTGGGATGTTGTTCAACACGAACATGGTTTGGTTTAATTGTCGGTTACGTAGTCAAGGCATTGGCCATTCATGTGAGTTTCTGGACCTAGTCGTTTCATTGTAGGCTCGTATTGATAATACCTAGTCTCGTCACCTGTGATGAGTTTTTCCACAAAAGAACCGTTCACGTTTAGTATTTCAGTCAAGTCGCGGCAGGTGGTGAGTGTACGCATCGTTGTTTTTTTTTTTCGGAAGTCAAGGTGTGCAGGACAGACTTTGCACACATTTTTCACTTCTTCAAAAAATTGTGGAGAATGTCTTGGACACTTGATTTAGAGGTCTTTTTCCACTGTGATTTGTGACACAAAAACGTTGACATTTTACGGCCGCACGTCCAATACTTAACACTGTGCTCACAAATGACTACTCGAATTCCCATATTTGTTTTCAGTGGTTGGTTCAAAGTGCCACCATTGTTACTGCGCTGAAGTCGCTTATACACCAGGAATAAAATCAGAGTCGGCACGTTTTTGGCGAATGGTATACTAGTGTGTGGACTTTGAATACTACAACTTGAGCCAGAATCACAATAGATATATAAATTGAGAACAGCACTAGCTCAGAACCAAGAAGCGTCAGCAGTTGCACCAAGCTAACGACAACAGGAAAAAAAATCTGTTAGTCCTCTTTTGCGAAATATCCTACAAACAATGCTCATAACATAATACCACATATAATGCTCTCAGATAATTTTTCTTAAAGTTATTAAAATGGTCTAAAATGAAAATAAAATAAAATAAACTTTATTCAGTTACGGAAGAAACTGTATGTGATAGAAGAAAACTGAGGACAGTTTTAAAATCAGTTTAAAAAAGTTAGTTAAGAATACATATTTGTTTCGAATCATCTCATACCATACAGACTGGTATTATCGGTGACATCAAATAATATGGGTGCTACATAAATTTTACTTATTTACATCTTCAGCGCAGTAATGTGATATGTTGGATGTTGTACCTCTTTTTTTCAGTTCTTGATAAGAAAAACTGGAGAGAAATTCTGCCTTATCGTAATACACCATTTTATAGTTTTGTTACTACCCGAACATATTTCAGCACTTAATATGCTCTCTTCAGTGGGATTTCTTGTTTATTATCTTCCCGCAAACTATTATTACTTGTTAATTCTTATGCACAGTGCATGAATTTCAGCCTCAAAGGTATTTACATGGACAAAGAAGAGATTATTAGGTGTCAAATATTTTACCTTGGTCTACATACGGTATATAGTTAAAGACACGTGCCACTGAGTTGAGGGGTTATAGCTACGTTGTTCACTTACGCTATGATTAAAGATACAGGTCTAGAATACTAAATCTGGAAATAATACGCTTATATATTTATTCATACACGTCGTATGACGCAGGTAGTTGTGCATGCTGGTAGTTTCATATGTACCAAACATTCTACAGCTTTTCATCTGAGAACAACGAAAAGTTTTCTATATTTCTGCTTTTCGTCCATTTCAGACTGAGAATCGCTATATATTGCGTTATTACGGTGTTTTGATGTTGTGGTCTTTCCTGCCTTTACGTATCACGCGATTTTTTAATGTCATGGCCTTGCTTGCTGTGGTTTTCTCATAGTGATAGAAAAAGAGCGATAAAATATTTGAGATCAATGTTATTTTGCCTACCTCGGGAAGAACAGGAAGAAGATAGAACGTAATTACAGAATTTCATGTAGATATTGTATTTACACTCCTGGAAATTGAAATAAGAACACCGTGAATTCATTGTCCCAGGAAGGGGAAACTTTATTGACACATTCCTGGGGTCAGATACATCACATGATCACACTGACAGAACCACAGGCACATAGACACAGGCAACAGAGCATGCACAATGTCGGCACTAGTACAGTGTATATCCACCTTTCGCAGCAATGCAGGCTGCTATTCTCCCATGGAGACGATCGTAGAGATGCTGGATGTAGTCCTGTGGAACGGCTTGCCATGCCATTTCCACCTGGCGCCTCAGTTGGACCAGCGTTCGTGCTGGACGTGCAGACCGCGTGAGACGACGCTTCATCCAGTCCCAAACATGCTCAATGGGGGACAGATCCGGAGATCTTGCTGGCCAGGGTAGTTGACTTACACCTTCTAGAGCACGTTGGGTGGCACGGGATACATGCGGACGTGCATTGTCCTGTTGGAACAGCAAGTTCCCTTGCCGGTCTAGGAATGGTAGAACGATGGGTTCGATGACGGTTTGGATGTACCGTGCACTATTCAGTGTCCCCTCGACGATCACCAGTGGTGTACGGCCAGTGTAGGAGATCGCTCCCCACACCATGATGCCGGGTGTTGGCCCTGTGTGCCTCGGTCGTATGCAGTCCTGATTGTGGCGCTCACCTGCACGGCGCCAAACACGCATACGACCATCATTGGCACCAAGGCAGAAGCGACTCTCATCGCTGAAGACGACACGTCTCCATTCGTCCCTCCATTCACGCCTGTCGCGACACCACTGGAGGCGGGCTGCACGATGTTGGGGCGTGAGCGGAAGACGGCCTAACGGTGTGCGGGACCGTAGCCCAGCTTCATGGAGACGGTTGCGAATGGTCCTCGCCGATACCCCAGGAGCAACAGTGTCCCTAATTTGCTGGGAAGTGGCGGTGCGGTCCCCTACGGCACTGCGTAGGATCCTACGGTCTTGGCGTGCATCCGTGCGTTGCTGCGGTCCGGTCCCAGGTCGACGGGCACGTGCACCTTCCGCCGACCACTGGCGACAACATCGATGTACTGTGGAGACCTCACGCCCCACGTGTTGAGCAATTCGGCGGTACGTCCACCCGGCCTCCCGCATGCCCACTATACGCCCTCGCTCAAAGTCCGTCAACTGCACATACGGTTCACGTCCACGCTGTCGCGGCATGCTACCAGTGTTAAAGACTGCGATGGAGCTCCGTATGCCACGGCAAACTGGCTGACACTGACGGCGGCGGTGCACAAATGCTGCGCAGCTAGCGCCATTCGACGGCCAACACCGCGGTTCCTGGTGTGTCCGCTGTGCCGTGCGTGTGATCATTGCTTGTACAGCCCTCTCGCAGTGTCCGGAGCAAGTATGGTGGGTCTGACACACCGGTGTCAATGTGTTCTTTTTTCCATTTCCAGGAGTGTACATGAAATTCTGTAATCACGTTCTATCTTCTTCCTGTGCCTTATGCATGAGTTAAACAGTTGTAGAGGAAGGTATCAGTGATCATTAGGCTATTATAGCATAGAGGTGTCACAAGGAAGTTTAGGAAGGTAGGAAAACATATTTGCTGAACAAGGAAACAACTTGCAGTATAGCATTGAGAATGAGGATGTGGAGCAAAGCTGGACGAAATTCAGAGTCATTGTAAATTACGCCCTAGACACGTAGGCGCCGAGCAAGATTGTGAGGTACGATTAAGACGATGCGCGTTAGCAATTTTCTATGAAAGCAAAGAAAGCTTCGTCACAGATTTGAGTGTAATCAAATTCTACTCCATAAACAGAAGTTAGCCGAAGCCAAATGGAGCCTAAGATGAGTGATGCGAGAAGCGTTCAATGAGTGCGAAAGTTTTTGGCAACTGGTGTTACTAAAAATTCTAAGAAGTTTTGATCTTACGTAAAGTCATTAAGTGTATTTAAATCATTTATTGAGATACTCAATGTCCGTAATGGTACGAAACGCTAGACGTCAGAAGAAGGACGAAATACTGAATTTAGCATTCCGAAGCTGTTCCTTCAAGGAAGACGTAATTCCGTTCCTCCTTTGAATTATCGAACTAACGACGAAATGGTGGATATTAACACAAGTCATCGCGGAATAGAATATCAGTTAAAATCGCTCAGTAGTGGAAAGGCAACTGAGAGGGATCACATGCCTGTGAGATTTCTAGAATCTGATCCCCTTCTAGCAGTGGTTTATCGTATCTCGCTAGAACAAAGAGGGGTAGCAAGCGACTGGGAAAAAAGCGCTGGTGATTACCATCATCCCTATTTCAAGAAGGGTCGTCGAACTGATATGCATGATGAGTGGCCTGCATCACTAACGTGAGTTGTAGATTTGTGGAACATGTCCTGCGATTATGCTCGCTCCGTTCGTCAATGAAATATGGAGCGTCGTAGACAAAGACGCCCTGATTGATGCTGAGTTCCTTGGCGTCCGAAAAGCATTCGATAGAATTCCGCACTGCCATTTAGGGAACAAAATATTGCTCTATGAGACCATATCTCGACGGGTGCCAGGACTTTCTAATAGAGAGGATCCAATAGGTTTCTTTCTTTTAACGGGACGAAATCGACAGCTGTAAAAGCATCTTCTGAGGTACGCCATGGAAACGTTATACGGTCATTACTGTTTAAAATACGAGGTGATTCTATGATGGTTACAAACTTTCTGGGTTGGTGGTGAAGGGTAAATATATCAATCTGAGGTAAGGAACCCTAGTTCGGAAAGGAGTAAGCGAAAATCTACTCAAGTTCCGCCTTACCCTAGAGCAGCACTTGGACTAAAGACCCTAACTTCCAAACCCTGACAATGACGTACAGAATTCTTGATGAATACTCTCCAATACCCTTAGATGATTTTCCCTGTTGGACTAGTATCGGCGCACGTAAAGTGATGTCAGGGAGACCCAAAATCCTAATTCTACAGTACAATAATAATGAATTCCATTTACTTGCACGAGTTTCAGAAGCTGCTACACTTACAACATTTGTTCAAAATGGCGTCCCTCAGCGTCAATGCAGGCGTGGCATCGTCGGACAAAGTTCTATCATACCCTTTCTAGTATCTCTAGTGTCATTTGAATAGCGTCGCAGGCAGCGAGAATTCTTGCTACAAATTCTTCAGTGTTGACAGGCGTTTCGACCACAAGACGTTTCACGTGGCCCCACGAGAGGAAGTCAGGTGGAGTGAAATCAAGTGGATGTGCTGGCCACAAAACAGGATATCCTTTGCCTATCCCATTTTCATGGAGTGTGTGATCCATGTGTTAATGAAACCTCAGTCGAAAGTGAGATGTGGCTCCATCGTGTTGTAATGACAGGTGTTGATGAATAACACGTGGGATATGTTCCAGGAACCTGGGCAGTATGTCCCAAACAGTGTGTGGACTGGTGCATTTAAGCGGGAAGGAAGAAGAAGTGCCCATAGTACGAAATCACTGACTATGCTTGCCCTGGTGTTGACTGATAATTAATCTGTGTTGAGGCTCTTCACAACTATAGCGTGGGGATTCTCATCGGCCCGAACATGACTATTGTGCCTGTTTAGCGTTCCGTCCCCGCTGAAACAGGCTTCATCCGTGAAAAGTACACTGTAAGGCGCCGCAAGATCCGTTGGCTTAACACTGCACGAGATCCGAAGTCACAAGAAGTAAAGGCATGCATTTTCTGTGGATGGTTGACGTATAGCTGCATGTCTTGCAATGCTCCCAACACAGCAGTGTGCGAAGCATTCATTTCACGTGCAACTGACGGAGTGCTGATTGCAGGGGTATCATCCACTCGAGCTAGTACTGCATCATCTAAGTCGGGAGTCTGTGAAGTTGGTCATCCTCTTCGGTCGTTGGACTGTGATACCGATTGCCCTATTTCATTTAACCGTTGCAGCTGTCTTGGAAATATGATGTGCGTGTCAGATGTCTTCTACGTGGGTATCTAGTCCTGTAAAAGCCTCTGCTGCCTCGATTGGATCGCCTACATGCGAAAATCATGTGTGTATGTTCGTCACCACGTACAACTTCATTTGGGTAGGGCTGATCGACTTGTGAATATAGACAGCAGTCTGCTGCAGCACAAAAATTGTACATCAGTATTTGAATTAGATTAGTTGAGTTATAATGCCAAACTCTACACCTAAGTTCTCGTCGGACTGCGTACAGTACCGTTAAATATATTCCACTATTACAAGTTCAAATGGTTCAAATGGCTCTAACCACTATGGGACTTGACATCTGAGGTCATCAGTCGCCTAGACTTAGAACTACTTAAACCTAACTAACCTAAGAACATCACACACATCCATGCCCGACGCAGGATTAGAACCTGCGACCGTAGCAGCAGCGCGGTTCAGGACTGAAGCGCCTATAACCACTCGGCCACAGCGGCCGTCTCCACTGTCATAAGTATCAGAACGATTTTCTTTTACGACTTGCGACTCGATCGTTGCTGGACCAGGGTCACTTACCTCAAATTGATACATTCGCCCTTCTTCACCATCCCTGAAAGTTGGAAACATCATGACGCAACCATGCTGTCTATGTAAATGATCTAGTGGATAACGCAGGAAGTTCTATGAGGCTCACTGCAGACGATTCAGTTAACTATAGGAACGCTGGAACGCCAGAATACTGTAGCGAAATGCAGGACAACCGACAGAGGATTGTTGGAAGTTTCTCGTGATGAGAAATGAGAAGGAGCCATCTGTATTTACTTCAAAGAAATCATTTCCAGCCAAGATCGCGTTCAAAACTGTTTTTTATTGTCTGGTTCGACAGGTAAAACTGACATCTTCAGATCTTTAAAAACTTCTTTGGTTGTTCGCCATGTTTCATTGTGCGCTCATTATGAAGATGACAGCCTTACCTGTAGGAACTGGTCAATAAAAAGCAGTTTTCAACGCGATATTAGCTATAAAAATTTTGTCTAAAGAGGATCTATGATTGATGCAGGGACTGGCAAATGTTAAGTACTACGCGTAAAAAGGTGAAGAGATGCATTTCGATTACGCTACTGGTGAAAAATCACTGGAACAGTAAAAACCGCAGAATACACAGGAGTAACAGCGACATAAAGTGGGACGACCGCATAAATCAAATGGATGGAAAGGAGATGCCGGGCTGAGAGTAATTGTAAGAATCTTAAAGGAAATGTAATTCACGCACGAAAGCAGTGGCTTACAAAACTCTTCTTCGATCGATTCTGTAGTTCATTATTCGGGGACCGTTACAAGGTTGTATTCAGAGACGAGACAGAGAAGATCCAACGAAAAGCAGCACATTTCGTCGCGTTGTATTCAGAGACGAGGCAGAGAAGATCCAACGAAAAGCGGCACATTTCGTCGCGGAATAGTTTACTCGGTGCGAGAGAGTTACGGAATGCCGAGTATACTTCAGAGGTAGTCGCTGTAAGAGAAGCGTTCTGTAACGCGGAGAAGGTTACTGTGGAAATTCCGAGAACATACATTCGAAGAAAAACTGGGCAACAAATTACTTCCTCCTCATATAAGTCTCGCGAAATGGTTACGACGAAAAAATTAGACAAATTACAGGTAGTATGGTAGTTTATTGACAGTCGTTTCTTTCCTACGTACCCTTCGCGAATGTAGCAGAGAAGGGGAAAATGTCAGTGACATCAGAAGTACCTTCCGCCATACACCGTAAGGTGGCTTTCGGTGGATAGATGTAGATTTAGAGCCAGATACACCATTGGTCGCACAGAAACTTTGTCTGGTACACACAGAGGGGAAGGACAGAAGAAGGCTGCATGACAGCACCAAACACGCATCATGCATGCGGCCTAAAGAGTCGGTGATTTGTGCAGTTTGCTTTTCGCTCGACACCCCAAAATCCTAGTAAAAGCAAATACTTCGAGCATGACCCTAGCCAACACCGATAGCCATTTTAAGCCAAACGACGTTTGCATCGTCCAGTCGCTTGCCCATTGTGTTGAACGGGTGCTCCTGCAAGCGCCCGATGCGGCATCCCAACAGACTGCGCTGTTTCGCGGCTGTGGCGCAGACTCCGTTAAGCTTGTTCTCCTCACTGTCAGTTTAATGTCATTGCTGGCCAAGTTCCTCAGTCTCGGACACGACTCTCGGTCCGGCACACAGTTTTAATCTATCAGGAAGTTTAGTGACCAATGTTGCTCGCATAACGGCAGTGTGCAAGAAGGCATCAGCATCTCTCCTTGCCTTGCGAAAATATGAAATGCTCTTCCCTCTTGACGTGAAAAAAAGTGTACAAACACTTAACGATTATTACAATTATTGGTTACAGCGATGTTATACTGCAAGGCTTTTCTCAGGAAAGCTGCAAATGGTTATGAATGCCTGTGTCCGTTATATCTGTGATGTTCGACTCTTTGACCTTTTCTCACCATCACTTGCACTGCTATCCTGGGTGCGTGCAGATAAGCGCAGACAGTTCCATACTCTCTGCCTCCTCTGCTGCCCTACCAACGTACACTGTCCCTCTTATCTCTCATTGACCTTAACGCTCTTGTCTGAACAACGTGGCAGAAACACCTGTTGCAATCAGAGCAAAATCTTTTCTATCCCACTCCATCGTTCAGCCACTTTCTCTGAGTTCTCAGTAGCAGCAACCCAACTCGGGAATAACCTCCCACATTATATTAGAGAACTGAATAACATCACTGGCTTGAGAAGACTGTTAATGACATGTTTATTGCTGCAACACTAATGATTACCATGGCCCCTGTACGCACTTGTTACCCTTGTATATCCTTCTTTGCAACCAGACCTTCCCCGTTTCCGACTATTCTTAGCAGGCGCAGTCTCCTTAATTTCCTTTCCCCAAACCTCGCTATATCAGGAAACATGTATTTTGTGCACTTGTAAATTCTTTTTATATCTGCTACTATCATTATTGTTATTATTGTCATTGTTATTATTATTTGCTATTATCACTTAGTGGCAGCAGCAGCAGTACAAGTAGAGCCAGCATTAACTTTATTCGTTGATAGTATCATTAACTCACTGTGTCACTATAGACACTCAAATCATTTTAATTCTATTTATCATATTAAAATTGTTCTATCGTAGATAACTATGACGTGAAAGAGGTAGTGTATACGTGAAACTCTGGGCCGATATAAGAGGGCACCTGATGGTCCTAATAAGATCAGATTAAATAAATAAAGTTATACTCAGAGAATTCGTGTTGGGACAGAGACTTTCTTTGCTCAACACTCGCATTGTCCATCGATGATCGTAAGTATAAATATCGATTTTTAATACAGTCATTATTACAAAAATTAAATGTATTCACATTGCAAAACTGGCATGTGCTATTTATAACGTCTATCAAATTAGGAGTTCGGGATGATATTTCATCCCAATTTTTAGTACCCAAATTAAATTAGGTTTGATATGTTAATTTTTTTAGTAAATATTGGTTACTGATTATGAATTAAACATTAGACGTTAGCATGTGGGTTCACGTAATGAAATTTTAAGTTATGTGGGCAGTTGGGAGGATGATGTAAAGGGGGACGTTCTTATGGGTGAAAATTCCTAATTGTTCAAGAAGGTGCATCTTTACTCTCTTGACGACAATGTGTAGAATTTGGAGGTTGCATTTGGCCGGAGTTGAATGACTATTTTATGCTAGGTGGGCGTCAGAGAGCTCATTGTATCGAATTTCTACCTGTTCGACCTAAGTAGTAGTATGAGCAGCTGTCACAAGTTAATTTATGAAGACCATTTTGAGGCTGTGGCTGCTAAAGCCATGCAGTTCTGTAGCCATATGTGCAACGTTTCAGACTGGCTACATAGTCGAATATGCCAGTTCATGCCGATTTGTTCAGGGAGATGAATTTTTTTGCAAGTGCAAATACCCGGCGCATATACGAGTCAGAGTGATCTACCAATCTGAAACCCAAAGAGCAAGACTGGTAGCAACGGAGAGGGTGGGAGGGGTGGGGGGGTGGGGAGTATTGAGACAAACTGTAGCTGTAGCCTGTCTGTCGCCATCGAGTCTTTTCCACACCAGCGCACATCTATGTCCAAGAAGTGGGACTGACTAACATTCGTATTCTTGAACCAACTTAATAGAGAGCATGAGACTTGGGGCCAAGAATGAATAGCGGAATGTGGTAAACATAACCTCTGTTAACTGCTTTGTTCTTTTGGAAGTATTTACATCTTTTGCTACTTTTTTAGGGTTTCGTATGTCAATCGGTATAAACGGAACCCCTACAGAAAAACTTTTTTGTCTTTCCTTCCGTTTGTTAATCTCAGGAAGGCGTAGGAGTATCAAGTTGAAATTTATGTGAAAGACCAAAGTCTACGGTCTCTTTTAAGTCATTGCAGTCTGAAGAGAGGGCCATTTATATCACATATTTTGATACAAACTCAAGCATCAAAAGCTTTAAGGTACTTCCCGTTGACGTAGAATCATGAAATATGACAAAAAGCAAGGCTTCACAGTGCAAGTAAACTAAAAAAATCCGAAAATTTTTAATTTGTAATTATATCATACATTTTTTTAACATTTGTTGCCGGTTTGTTTCTTATTCTGTTAAGACTACTTTTCTTCAAGAAAGTGTACAGGTATCAAGTTGAAATTTATGCCAATTACTAAGATCTACGGGTCCTCACCGGTGTAAAGTTTAAGCTTCTAAGTCAGTGTAGTCAAAAAGCGCGACCATTTATGTCACATATTTGATACTTGAAAACTCATTCATCAAAACCTATAGATGAACCACCAATACACATTACTAGCACGGAACCCTCAGAGTGTGAGTCCTCCAGCAGTTTGTTAAAAATGTAGGTCTTCGGTTTCAGCACCCTCTACTTGTATATTTTAGACAATTTTTGTGAGCAAGCTTTAACTTTTTGTGCAATACAATATCCCGCTCAGGACACGAACAACCCTTTCTTAACTGTGATTAGCTTTTGTGTGGCGGTGTGCTTTCCGGAGAAGCCCCACACCACACTAACGACTGCGGAATCCTATGGCACATACATAGGAACGATTCTTGCAGGTAACACGGGAACCAAGTGAAAATCTGAAAAATGAAATTTCTATGAGAGATTACTAGTGTAAATCCATTAATAAACAATGTTAGAGCCAAACTAGACCGATCGCAATAG
This sequence comes from Schistocerca nitens, assembly GCF_023898315.1. Classification (NCBI taxonomy): domain Eukaryota; kingdom Metazoa; phylum Arthropoda; class Insecta; order Orthoptera; family Acrididae; genus Schistocerca; species Schistocerca nitens. Next base: position 641,696,752 of record NC_064614.1, on the reverse strand, counting down.
AACACAAACGCATGCAAATCTGAGGACTCTGACTGTGGCGTAGCGTTATGCATTGGCAGTTAGGAAGCTGCACTCGTGGTCCTGTGCCCTAAAGAACGCATACCGATGCTGAAGAGGTACCATCTGCCGTTCTCTGTGCTCGTATGCACGCAGGCAACATTCATCCGCGTGAGCTTTCTGCAGATAGCAAAAGTCACATACAAACCCGTGAATTACTTACACCAAATGCCGTGAAATTTTATGTAATCTTTCAGAATAAAAATAGCTTACTGCTGTACGAATTTCTGTTCTATATCTGAAATAATTTCTGCGTTATTAAATATTGCGTGAAACCTAAATTTTATAAGTTCCTATCACAAGCAACGTTCTGACACGTTGATACGTTTTTGTGAGTACTAATCGCTTTGTTGCTATATAATTAATTTAAGAGTATTTTGATCATATAACTATATTTCACATCATGGTTTCCAGTTTCAAACAGTAATTATTATTTTCAGTTGTTTGGATCGATTATTTGCATTTGTTGTGAGAAGGTGAACGCAGCATTTATTTGACATATAAATCTCAAAATTTGTTAATAATTCATGATGAACGATAGTTTGAACGCTATTATCTAATCGTACAGTGCGTCAAATACTTCTAGTAAGACAGCCGGTTTAGATAATCTAGGAGGAAAATCTTAATTTCCGACCTTAAAACAAGTAAAGACGGGGCTGTTTCGAGTTTGTCTGAAATTTAGAAACTACAAATTTTGGAACATGACTAAAATTAATTCGGAGATGAATATTAATCATTGATGGAAATTATCATGTTATCTGAGAAAATCTAATTAAGCTGGTTGGCTATAATATGTGTCAGCCAATCAGAAAGGAAGAAGAGTGTGCGCTCTGGAAGGCGGAGAAATTTGCGCGTGTTCGTCGGTTGGTGTCAGGGTTTAGCTTTAGTGAAGTGAGGCCGTATTGCTTGCTGCAGTGAAAATGCTCTAATTTGCATTTTGATGAGGAGCTAAGTAGCTTGGAAACAAATGACATCTGTTGTAAATGACGTTTTCGGAATTTCGTGAGTTACAGTGAAAACTGATTTTCTTTCGGTAGGCTGAAATACAGCAGTAGTACTTCAGTAGATTCACATAAGTGAATAGTGGCGAGAGTACTAAGGTACTGAACATCATGTGGAATTACAAATGTTTGCTGACTGGTTGAAGTTGGGGTTCTTTGGAGAGCAGGTAGCGAGTTCAGTGTTCATGCTAGTTGCTTGTGGGAGAATGTGCTGCGCGAATGAGCAGAACAGACATAGATCAAGTACTTGCTTTTACATAAGATACTGCGGTTAGGTCGGACTCGGTAGCAACAGCCGGCCGGGGTGATCGAGCGGTTCTAAGCGCTACAGTCTGGAACCGAGCGACCGCTACGGTCGCAGGTTCGAATCCTGCCTCGGGCATGGATGTGTGTGATGTCCTTAGGTTAGTTAAGTTTAAGTAGTTCTAAGTTCTAGGGGACTGATGACCTCAGAAGTTGAGTCCCATAGTGCTCAGAGCCATTTGAACCATTCGGTAGCAAGAAGTGATAACACAGCACGGACATCTTAGCCCAGAAGTTGTTTTATTTAGTAGCTTCCGTCGATCCTGATAAAATAACTCTCATTTCATTTGTGGAACAGTAAATTTCATGCACCCTGCAGCCCGTCTCTTAAGCAGGTTTTACAGGTTGAGCTACAGTATGCATAGCTTCAGGCCACCCAGTGGTTCTGAAGAGCTCAGAGAACTAAGCGAGTAAGTTCAGGAAGGGAAGGAGACCATATCACTGCAAGTGGTACATTGTGTGCCGGGAAAAGAAGTTACTTCAAATTAGAATTGTGTAAAGTTCAGAACCGTAACAGGAATAAGTAACAATAATGAAGTAAGGTGACTCACACTGATAGGCTAAATCCGGAACTTTTGTATCTTTATGTTAATTTTTTGGGTTTCTCGCTCGTTGTTAGTTTATGTTCTGATTTCACTCAGAGAGGTGAGGCTCTTTTATATATCGGAATCTATTGTTTTTTATGTAGGGCCAGTTCTGCGAGTGGTTTTCTGCGCGGTCTTGGAATATAGGAGACGAATTTCTGGTTGCATGTCGTTTACCAGAGAATCACTACAGCTGACTGGTACGAATATTCTGTTTGTGTAGTGTTCAAAATGGCTCTGAGCACTATGGGACTCAACAGCTATGGTCATCAGTCCCCTAGAACTTAGAGCTACTTAAACCTAACTAACCTAAGGACATCACACAACACCCAGTCATCACGAGGCAGAGAAAATCCCTGACCCCGCCGGGAATCGAACCCGGGAACCCGGGCGCGGGAAGCGAGAACGCTACCGCACGACCACGGGCTGCGGACGTTTGTGTAGTGGTATTCCCTTTAGAATGTTACTACAAGTTTTACTGATTTTCTTAGAGTTTGCCAATATGCATAGTCGTGACATTTAGTCTAAATTTATCATACGCACTTGAAGATGGGACTTTTGCCTGAAACCTGGTTGTGCTCTCCTTTTATTGGAAAATAAAATGTAATACAACTGTATCTGGATGTTATCAATTATGTACAACAGCTGTGGATCTCCTGCCAAGAGAAACATGAATCAGAGTGAAGTAATAAGAGAAGAAGCTCTGTGTGGTGTAATATTGTCCGCTACCATCTTATGTTGATGGCAAGCGTCAGTCACACTAGGAAGAGGTAGTGCAGCACGAGATGGCCACAGTGGCAGATCATAGGGCATGTCTGACGAAGGCATCTAAAGGAAAGTTCAATTTATTTCGTTTGGTGCTCGCTGGCTGTACCGACACTAAAGTCGGTACAACGCATTTGAATTCCAGGGTGCGCCTCTGCCGCTAGCGCGGTTGGGCCGAGATGTGGGCAGCGCGACTGTGGCTCCTCCTGAGAACGAAGCTCCCTGCCGTCTGCCACGTAGTGATAACACGAGCTCTCTTCCGTCACCAGCTGGAAACTCGCCGCGACCATCGGCGAAGTCCTCACGGCTGGAGCCCTAGTTGGACGTGTTTGTTTTTGCGGGGTCAGTTTCGTCAATGGCGGCGCCTACCATCGAGTGATCCACTGTCCTAGTGATCCCCTGCTCGGGGCTGATACTTCGTTGCATCCGCAGAAGTGTTGGGTGGAATGTTTGTTATCCAGAAAGGTGCTGGTCGTGATTCACAAAACCGTTGGTGTGGTATGCTAAAGGCAAGTTTGTTGTGTTCGGACTATGATGGCTCTAGCCTTATCAATTGCTGTTTTTAATAAGAACTGTCTGAGGACAGGATATTACAAATTTTGCTAAATGTTTTCATAAAAGTCTGTGGTTGTTGACGTAAAGGCAAATATTTTTATTTTGTTTTATCTTATTGAAGCTTAATGTCATTCATGTCACAACTATGTTTTTCCATGCATGGATAATCGGGGATTTATAAATGTGTTTATTGGACTTGTTTTACTATCGTGCCTTTCAGAAATTATTATAGTCGCATTTTTTAATTTCTGAGGAAGTTAATGAAGTATCATATCGTTGTTTAAAATTATATTATTTTTAAACTAAATGACGGTTTAAGAATTATTTCCTTTTGATGGCAGCTTCTGAAATAAAATCGTAAAGTGTTTTGAAGAAAGGTATCGCACTCACCTCATCTTAGCCCTACCACTCACTTATTCCTACACACTGATGTTAAAGTAAAAAGTCAGTATGGAAGGGTGACGATTCATGGTAGCTGAAGGAACGTGATTTTCTACATATGAGTGTGAATGCAAATCAAACTTGGACTCCGCAACGAAAGCTGGGATGAGAAATAGAAGTGAATGATGCTACAGTTGGGAACGTACAGCAATTTTCTCCAGCTGATGCGCTCCAGCTGGAACAGAATTCGTCACTTGGTGGTACTACTGGGGACAGTTTTAATTTTGATGAGCGTAGGTCAAACAACTTCAGCCATTTTAATTCAGCATCCACCAGTCAGGATGAAGTAAACGAATGAAAAAGGAAAAAGAAACCATGGAGAGTAATGTTAAATTTGTTCTATCAACTGGAAAGAAAGAAAAATAAGAACCAGGAAGTGCGCAGAACTATCAGAAAAGCGATGAGGAATTGTTTTGCGAAATGACCAGTGACTCGCACACCGTCGTGATAGAACAGGAGCAGCTGCTGTGGTGCCGCTGTTGCGGTGTCTGGGTGGAGGGCGGCCATTAGCGACGCCATCCTGACACGGCACGTAATTTGTCGGCTGTGTTAAGTACCGCTGGCCCGGCCAGTGATGAATGAGTCCCTCCAAGTCACGTGGCGTTCTTTTTAGGTTACAGCGTAGCGCGCTCTTTGTCTTGTAATACGTGTATCCGAGAGAAGAAAGTCTGTTGTTAATTACAATCGTTAAATAAGCGCGCTTGTGAGCTGTATATGACCGGTCCCCTGTTATCAGTCTCGATAACCAAATGACGAAGGAAGGTTAGGTTTCATTCTCGTCAAAAAAGTAGGTCATTAGAGACGGAGTATTTCAGTTTCTTCTCTTTGCCCACACGATTGCAACCGTTTTTAATAGTCGAGTATTTTCTCGTTTTTGTCTCTTGAACGTTGAATTTACAGTTCTGGAAATATTTGCATTAAAATCGAGCCTCTAAACACTTCCTGTCGCCTTGTAATTTCAAGCCGTCAAATTCGCTCACGTGGAAGTTCTGAAAAACATTTTAAACATATTTTATAGCATAGTTGAACTCTCTGTGACACTCGTTCCGTCAGTTTCCGCCAAACTTTACACTTTCAGTAAATTCTTCTAATTGCCTCATAAGAGAAAAGAAATTACGTATTTTGGTTCAACTAATTAAAATCTCAAATAGTGGCACCAAAAACATAAAAGTTTGTAGAGCTCTCTTTTAAACTTTCCTGAGACATTTTTCTTAATTATTCGTTCAAATTAACTGTTTAAAAAAAGTCTGTATTCCAGACATTCGTTGAATATAACCCAACTTGGACAGAATTGTGCAGCTATTCTTTGAACCTTGTTCGTTTCTTTCGCTAATGCAATTTATTAAAGGTTACTGAGTAAATTCCTTCGTGCATGGGTTTCACTTCCTTCGAATTCTACTAATGTATTTTGGTTCGGTATCTTCCTTCCTCAAATTGAGGACATCATCGTGCTCTGCTGTCGGTCCCAATCAATAATACAGAAATGCAGAATGACGTGGCGGTCGATAACAGCGAAATTAACCGTACAGGAATCTCGGCATAAACATTTCGGCACTGTGACTGAGCAATTGTTGGAAACCACTGATCATCTCAGTGTTAAGTTTTAGCAGAGTGAGTTTTTACTTGTAAGGGAAAGAAAAAAGTCTCGTCGTGTGACTTTCTCCTCCAATTGATTCCTTTGAAAAGGCCAGTTGAAATTTATTTTATCTCCATTGCTGTAGAGATAATCAAAAGTTGTACTTTACTTCATATGACGGTAACTCGGTTTAACCACCAACAACTCTCCCTTTTAAAGTTCACCATGCGTGGTGCCGCAATGCACAGTGGACTTGCATTCAGAAGGAATGGGATTCAGATCTCTGTCTAAATATTTGGATTTACATTTCCCAGGGTTTCTCTAAATGAATTAAGGAAACTGCTGCATCGTCCCTTTGAGATAGTCATGACCGATTTTCTTCTTTATCCTTTTCTGTCCAAGCCAGTGCTCCACCCCCAATGACCTCGTCTTCAACGGAATGTTAAACTCTTACTTTCCCTTTTTCCTTATGACACTGTTAAGAGAAATTCCGAAAGGAGTCCTAAGGCGTTCAATTTTTGGTTTACTCCTAATTCTTGTATACAGTCGTGAGTCTCTGGTGTTTCAGCAGATATGTACAGTTTCATGTTTGCAATGTGCCAGCCCAAATAAAAACATCTCTCTTCACGTCTTTTATGCGACGTCCAGTGTCGACAGAAAGCGTCGATTTGTTTTGCGTTACAAACAAAATGTTTCTTAAGGCAGAATTTTACATGCTCTTTCGAAACAGCGGACCCTAATTAGTCTACTGCGATATTTGTATTGTACTAAAGGGACAGTAAGGCAGCATGAATAACCAGTATTCCACTTGCTTCTGAGCAGCGACTTCTGCGTGGCATTAGGGGTCAGCGGAGACTTGGAGCAGGCTGGAGCACTGGTTATTCATCATGTTTTACTGTCACTGTTAATACAATACAAATATCACACTAGACTTGGTTGGGACTGTTCTTTCGAATGGACCGAAAAAGTTTGCTTTAAAAGTCATTTTGTCTGTAACGGGCAACAAACCGACGCTTTGCGACAACACGCCGCATAAATGAAGCGATGAGCAATATTTTTTTGGGCTTAATCCAGCTACACATTGCAAAAGCGAAATTGCAGATATATCTCTAAACACCAGAGAAAAAGCGCCTGATGACTCTTAGTAATCACGCCCGGTGTATGTGATCTACTTAACATTCATCAGGCAGAAAAGGCTCTTCTTGCAGACTTTTTCTTCTTTTTTTTTGAGTTCCCATCCTTATCACTGGTATGATGCAGTCCACCACCAAGAAGGAAGAGACACCTCAGTACTGCAACTGTAGCGAGCCACGTGTGACGAGCTACAGTTCTGCAGGCGATGAAGAAGGGCAGTACCCAGTGAGGAAAGGCAGTACCAGCGACAGAAACACCCCCTCCCCCCTTTCCCCCTGCCCACACTTCCTGCCCGAGCACGACGGCAGCAGAATCCACCGAGAGCAGCAAAGCAGCCATCACGCATCGCACCAGCTCAGCCAGCCGCCCCCGCACCGAAGCACCGAAGGTCGCCCCACAGTCGCCACCGCTCCAAGAGAAGACGACATAGAATTCTGATCCCTTCTGTGATCACTGAACGAGCTTCTGCAGCAACTGCCAGTATTCATTACAGCAGTCACGGCGGCCCTCCAGGGCAGTACCGTGGCACCAGAGACCCACTTTGGGTAGTCGAAACATCCATTGCCCCCCGGTTTTCGCCTTCAACGCAGTCGTTGCCAGCATGGTCAGTTTTACCAATTCCTATCAGACGAGGCAGCTGACATTTACATAATTTGCGAACTCACCTAAAATCTGGCATCTACATATGAGCGACAAATTATAGTTGCTACTGCAACGACAAGCTGACGGAAGGCAGGGACAGCGCCATCTTCATTAAGAAGTCGCTGTGGCACCACCGGGTACAACTGCCTGAGGTAGCCACTCTGGAAGCAACAGTGTGGCTGTAAATACCGCAACACATTCGTCGTGGCCTACCGACGCCTTCAGGCAAGAAGCCGACTTCGACGCGCTGTTGGCAATGAGTGGGTGTGGGTTTTCACTGTGGGTAATTTTAACACGCAGTGGCATTCACGCCCCTTAAACACCAGAGGTCGTCACTTTCTGCCTGCTGCCGAGAGAAACGACTCAATCGTCCTGGGACCATACGAAAGTACCATTTACACCAGCAAAGGCCAGCCGGACGTGTTCGATGTCGCATTCCTCAAAAGCGTCGGCCGATTCATATCCGCCACAACGATCTGCGCCCTTATCTCCGATCACCTGCCGGTAACCTACGACATGGATGCCATCGGCGCAGCGCTGCCCGCCAGACGCAGAAACTAGCGAAGCGTGGACGGTGAGTCCTTTACGGACAGCAGGGGCTGATGTGGCGCAGGCATACTTCAACCGCCGGCTGCTGCGAGCATCCTACGCTTCCACCCCGAGGCACCAGGAGCAGCTACAAGACTTCTCCCGACAACTGCCGCCTCACATCGTGGAGATGATAAGAGGCTCAGGAGCGGCAGCTCACCCTCCCGAACGCCGCCTAAATCGCATGAGACGCGAATTAAGTCGGCGGTCGAAGATCACAGAAACAGGGACTGGGATGGCCTTGTGGCCACACTAAATATAGACGATGGCAGTACCTGGAAAGTAGTCAATTGTTTTCCTGAGACAACGTCAACGCATACCAACACTACAGACGAAAAAGCCAGCGCACTGGCAGACACACGTTTGCGGGTAACTCCAGCGGTAGAAGAGACACGACCGCCGTTTGGAAGACGAGCCGCTTAGGTTCCTGGCAGTCAGGGCAAAGGAAGACAACATCAGACCCATCCCTAAAGAGGTGGCTGAGCAACTGCAGTCACCGAAAACCAGGATGGCGGGAGACAGCGATGGTGTCATAAACCTTCTACTTCGGAATCTGCCACCTGTGGTCTACCAGCCCCTAACAGATGTGGAAAACCACGGAAGTGGTCGCAATACCAAAGACAGGCTATGACGCACGACTGACAGCGAACTACCAATCCATCATTCTTCTCTGGGCCCTCTCGGACGTGCGCCAGGAGGCTGCAGCAACATGTCAAGGAAGACTACGTCATCCCTAAGGGGCAGTTCGGGCTTAGAAGTGGACATTCCTCCACACGCTAGATGCTGCGACTGGTGGAAGAAGTGTGCAGACTCCGGAGAGCACAAGGAGCAGGTGCCAGTGGTCATCGACGAGTCCGGGGTCTTTGACTCAGTGCGAACGACGGCCTCATGTAAAGATTCTCTATGCATGTGCCACCGACGTCGCAAGGGGTCCTTCTCCGCTCTTACTTAGCCGGCAGGACCTTCCACGTCGACGCAGCGACAGATCCGTGCAGTGAAGCGCGTGCAGCTGGCACTTTGCGCCGATGATACGGCGTTATTGACGTGTAACGTGAGCGTTGACGTGACGTGCCGCCGTCTGCAATTCAGCTGTGACACACTAGGCGCGTGGTCAACCAAGTAGGGCTGAAGTTTAATGCTGTGAAGAGCAGGGCAAATAACATTCATATACGGGGTTCGCTGGCCCGAAAGGGAGGCTCGAAGTTTGGGGATTGGCGGTAGCGTCGCGACAAGAGGTGTTCACGGGGTCCGAGCGGCCGAAGCCACGAGCTACGCAGGGAGGGCCTGCGCAGAGCGAAGATACCGGAGTACTTCACCGGCGTCAGCGTCGACTACAAGCAGCAGGCCGACATCCCGTCGGTTGGTTTGCAACATTCGTGTCGGACGACCTCTCGTGGCCTGGCTGCCCTCTTCTACCTGGCTTTCATCGGCACCACTCAGTAACCGCTGCAACGCACCGTGGTTCCATGGGACTGCTTGCTGATAAAGGGGAGTAACATTCTGTAATCCTCGTGGTGATTTGTTTCATTGTCTACCTGCCCTCCTCATTATTTTCTGGTTTGTACCAGACACTCAGACTTTTACTCGGTCGGCTCTTCGGTTGTAAATATAGGCAGCAGTATTGTCCTAAGACGCTAGTTGTCGTTCGGAAATTTGTCCCGCTGTTATTTGCCTTTCCTTTCTGGTTTGTACCCGATCATTTATGTTCCAGTTAATCAGCTCTTCGTCGTAAATACAGCCGGAACAATTGTACTAAGGCACATGTTGCCGTTAAACAAAAGAGGGACGTTGTAGTTAGATTTAGCCGTTAACCGGTTCAATTCTTTGATTGTAATTGCATTTCTCAGTCATTAGTTATAATCTGAACAACCTGTTGTACTAAGCTGTTTGTTTCTGTGTTTGAAAGACCGGGTCATTATTGATGTATTTTCGCGGGATCTTGTGGTTCCGCCGAGTGAGTTCTCTTGTAATAAGCTTCCACAAGTAATGTTTTAGGACGTTCGTTCAGAGCAGTCTTAATAACTGACAATCGCTTTGAAAATATTAACCGCCAACTGTACTAGAGCTTTAGTCAAAACAAAATCGTCAGAAGGGAGGGTTGGGATCCAGTCGCATCTTGGTTGTCGATTGAAATCAAGAGGTTAGTTGCTTTGAAGTAAGCCTTAGCATTGTCATATTGTTTGCTAATCTGTTTAACCTTTACGCACAGGTGCGCATCTTAACCCCGAGCCTTTCGACATACAGCTTTCAAATTAAAAGTTAAGTCATCTTTTTTAAGTAACTGAAACACTCTTGTCATCAGTGGTGCTTATATAGTTTTCATGTCTTGCAGGAGGGCATTTAATAAGACAGACTGTGTCCAGCGCGGTAGTAAACACCGCTGTTTCACCCGATAACGGGCGGGCTGCAGGACCGGCCGTCTTGTAATCATTGCCATATTGTTTGCCGTTTTGCGATACAGCACTTCAAACTTCTTTGCAAAGATTAAAAGCTTATTCAACTTAAGGTTTAAGGTCAAAAGAATTTTTCAAATTTGTCCATTTTGATAAAGAAAATTTTATGGTTAAATGCTTCGATTGTCTGTAAAACACGGTTTATATATTGTTAAATAAACAGGTTGTGTCCATTAACCGTTTTTCTTAATTCCAGTAAGTACCACTTATCAGTATCTTCCTTAACGCACCCCGGGGTTGGAGTGTTCCCGTCATGAAGAACTGATCCCCGCCGCTTCCACACCTAGAACTGATGTATTCTCTGGTCATCGGAATGTCAGTTAGTCTGATGTCTTGCTGCACCCTCGTTCTCGCGACGCCGGGTTCCTACTATTCTCGATTTTATTAATGTTAAGGATAAATAAAAATGAAAGAAAGAAAGATAAGGGAAATAATTTTAAAAACGATGTTCATTGTGCCTCTACTCCACATCCCCTGGCTTTTCTTCGTTACTGAAGGATGGGACGGGGCATGGTGGCCAGGCCTCGGGTTGCAATCCCTGCCCTCTTTGCCCCCACTCTCCTTTTGGGCGCAGGGAAACAAGAAAAAAATGTGTAGCGTCTTTCATTAGTAATCTAAACGTCCTCAGTTCCGGGTTCGGCACCCAGCACTGCTTAAATTTTGATTAATAATCAGCAATGGTGGCCGAAGATTTCCGGCATAAGAAATCACCCTAATTCTGCCAAAGGTCTCGTCAAAGAGGGCTGAGAAGTGGGCAGAGGTTCAGTGCACTCTCTTGTCCTTGGTGTGGGAAACTGCCCTACAGCAGTGTTCAACGGCATGGGGATGCAGAAGGCGACGGAAACCACTGCATTAAAGACACATAACGTGTATCCAAAGGACATGTGGTCTGTAATTGAAAAAGTGTCGTGATGACCTCTCCACTGGCAAAAGATTGCGGAATAGTGCACCATTCGGATCCCTGCGAGGGGACTGCCAAGGGGGAGGTGATCATGAGACCTTGATGCGGCCCGCCACGAATTCCTCTTCTGTGCTAACCTTTTCATCTCAGAGCAGCACTTGCAACCTACGTCCTCAGTTATTTGCTGGATGTATTCCAATCTCTGTCTTACTCTATAGTTTTTGCCCTCTACAGTTCCCTTTAGTATCATGTAAGTCATTCCTTCATGTCTTAACGGGTGTCCTATCATCATGTCCCTTCTCCTTATCAATGTTTTCCACATATTCCTTTCTGCTCTGATTCTGCGCAGAACGTCATCATTCCTTACCTTATCAGTCCACCTAATTTTCAACATTCGTCTGTAGCACCACATCTCAAGTGCTTCGATTCTCTTCTGTTCCGGTTTTCCCACAGTCCATGTTTCACTACCATACAATGCTGTACTCCAGACGTAAATTTCACCCTCGGATTAAGGACTATGTTTGATACTAGTAGACTTCTCTTGAACAGGAATGCCCTTTTTGCCATTGCTAATCTGCTTTCGATGTTCTCCTTGCTCCGTCCATCATTGTTCATTTTACTACCTAGGTAGCTGAATACTTTAACTTCATCTACTTCGTGACCATCAATCCTGATGTTAAGTTTCTCGTTGCTCTCATTTCTCCTATTTCTCATTAGTTTCGTACTTCTTCGATTTACTCTCAATCCATATCCCGTACTCATTAGATTGTTCATTTCGTTCAGCAGATCATGTAATTCTTCTCCACTCTCACTCGGGATAGCAATGTCATCAGCGAATCGTATCATTGAAATCCTTTCACCTTGAATTTTAATTCCACTCCTTAACCTTTCTTTTATTTCCATCATTGCTACATCGATGTACAGATTGAACAGTAGGGGGAAAGACTACATTCCTGTCTTACACCCCTTTTAATCCGAGCACTTCGTTCTTTGTCATCCACTCTTATTATTCCATCTTGTCTCTTGTACATATTGTATATTACCCGTCGTTCCCTATAGCTTACCTCTATTTTTCTCAGAATTTCGAACATCTTGCATCATTTTACATTGTCGAAGGCTTTTTCCAGGTCGACAGATCCTAGAACGTGTCTTGATTTTTCTGTAGTCTTGCTTCCATTATCAACCGCAACGTCAGAATTGCCTCTCTGCTGTCTTTACCTTTTTTAAAGCCAAACTGATCGTCATCTAGCGCATCCTCAATTTCCTTTCCCATTCTTCTGTATATTATTCTTGTCAACAACTTTGATGCATGTGTTGTTAAGCTGATCGTGCGATAATTCCCGCACTTGTCACCCCTTGCAGTTTTCGGAATTGTGTGGATGATATTTTTCCGAAAATCGGATGGTATGTCGCCAGACTCATATATTCAGCACACCAACGTAAATAGTCGTTTTTTTGCCACTTCCCCCAATGATTTTGTAAATTCTGAGGGAATGTTATCTTTACCTTCTGCCTTATTGGATCTTAAGTCCTCCAAATCTTTTTTAATTTGTGATTCTAACTCTGGATCCTCTATCTGTTCTAAATCGAGTCCTGTTTCCTCTTCTACCACATTATACAAATTTTCCCCCCTCATATAGGCTTTCAATGTATTCCCTCCATCTATCCGCTCTCTCCTCTGCATTTATCAGTGGAATTCCCGTTGCACTCTTACTGTTGCCACCCCTGCTTTTAATATCACCGAAGTTTGTTTTGACTTTCCTGTCCTTCCGACAATCATTTCTTTTTCGATTGCTTCACATTTTTCATGCAGCCATTTCGTCTTAGCTTCACTTCAGTTCTTATGTATTGCATTCGTCAGCGACTTGTATTTCTGTATTCTTCAGTATCCCGGAACATTTTTGTACTTCCTCCTTTCATCGATCAAATGAATTTTTTCTTCTGTTACCCACGGTTTCTTCGCAGTTACATTCTTTGTACCTATGTTTTTCTTTCCGACTTCTGTGATGGCCCTTTTTAGAGATGTCCAATCATTTTGAACTGTACTGTCTACTGAGCTATTACTTATTGCTGTATCTATAATCTTAGAGAACTTTAAGCGTATCTCGTCATTCCTTTGTAATTTCTCATCCCACTTCTTTGCGTATTGATACTCCCTGAGTAATGTGTTACACTTCAGCCTACTCTTCATCACTACGCTATTGTGATCTGAGTCTATGTCTGCTCCTGGGTACGCCTTACAATCCAGTATCTGATTTCGGAATCTCTGTCTCACCACGATGTAATGTAAATGAAATCTTCAAGTACCACCCGGCCTTTTCCAAGTATACCTCCTCGTCATGTGATTCTTGAACAGAGTATTCGCTATTACTACCTGAAACAGAACTCAGTCTTTCTCCTTTCTCATTCCTTGTCCCAAGCCCATATCCTCCTGGAACCTTTCTTCTACTCCTTCCCCTACAACCGAATTCCCGTCTCCCATGACTACTGCATTTTCGTCTCACTTTACGTACTGTACTACCCTTTCAATATCGTCATATATTTTCTCTTTCTCTTCATCTTCAGCTTGCGACGTCGGGGCACATACACCTGAACTATCGTTGTCGGTATTGGTTTGCTGTCGATTCTGATAAGAACAACCCTATCACTGAACTGTTTAGAGTAACACACTCTCTGCCCAATCTTCCTATTCATAACGAATCCTACTCCCGTTATACTATTTTCTGCTGGTTTTGATATTACCCTATACTTGGTTCAAATGGCTCTGAGCACTATGGGACTTAACTTCTAAGGTCATCAGTCCCCTAGAACTTAGAACTACTTAAACCTAACTAACCTAAGGACATCACACACATCCATGCCCGAGGCAGGATTCGAACCTGCGAACGTAGCGGTCGCACGGTTCCGGACTGTAGCGCCTTTAACCGCTTGGCCACCACGGCCGGCTACCCTATACTCATCTGAGCTGAAATCCCTGTCTGCTTTCCATTTCACTTCACTAACCCCCACTATACCTAGATCGAGCCTGTGCATTTACATTTTCAGATTTTCTAGTTTCCCTACCACGTTCAAGCTTCCGACGTGGGCGTGGAATGTCAGAGATAGAGCTGTAGAGGGCAAAAACTGTAGAGGAAGAGAGAGATTGGAGTACATCCAGCAAATAATTGAGGACGCAGGTTGAAAGTGCTACTCTGAGATGAAGAGTTTCACACAGGAGAGGAATTCATGGCGGGCCGAATCAAACCAGCCAGAAGACCGAAGACACACAAAAAAAAAAAAAAAAAAAAAAAAAAAAAAAAGTGGCGACGAATGTGGTTCAGTTGTTTGCTTATTTCAACATTCTCAGTGACCGATGGTTGTCGTTCGTTCTGCTTCTTCTAGATGAGTATGTTGTGCTCACCCCTTTCTTCCAAGATGACAATAACCGTTTCCACAGGGCTGCAAACACACTTTGCTGGTATTGTGAACACTCAGGCACATCATTACAATTCAAGAGGCTCGTAGATCAACGATTATTAATCACACAGAAAACGTGTGGGACTGTCTGTGACAGTGGGTGAAATGTAGCAATCATCATTCCCACAATTTGGTAGCTCTGCAAGACATAATTATCGAAGAGAAGTTTTTGGTGGATGTGGCATACGCTGATGACAGCACTTATTGGCGTTAAGCACTGACCTGCAGTGTGGTCAATGAACAGGCTAACAGCTATAGCAGAAAGCTTAAAAACTGGCTCAGTAAATGGAGCATCCGACCTAACTCCCACAAAAGCCAACTTATCCTATTCAGACATAGAAACCTTACCAACCGCCGACTACAGGATCTTCACAAACTGAACATTCGACTTTGGGGACAAAAAATTGGTCCACAAATCAACGTAAAATATATTGGAATCTGTCTAGATGAACTCCTAAATCTGCAGCAAAACAAATTAATCAAGCTAAGAGCCGATTCAACTTAGTATGTCTCATGAGCAAGTGGAGTGGATCAACCTTTTGCTCTTCTGACATTCAAAATTTTCGTCCACTCCATTCTCGAATAAAGATCTCAAGAGTGGGCCATGTCACCTATCCAAATGAAAAGAATTCTACCTTCTGACTGGAGGATACTACGAATTTCTGGAGATCTAAGCTATGAATTCCGAACAAATTCCGTTTATGAAACAATACCAAAAACATGCTAGACCGAATAATTGAACAAATCACCAGATTCGCAGTCAACAGGCTACGTCACCGTGGACCTACAAAATCACTCCTGCAGCACGATACTACAACATTTAGCTTTCCAAAATTCAAAGATGCTTTCCTCCCTACATAATTCTCGAAGCAGTATCAGATTGACTCAACGTTAGTCCTCTGCACAACGAAGAAATAAACGAGATCGTCTATACGGCTACAAGGATTTGGGGTGATGTAAAAAAAAAAACGACTGAATGAGCAATAGTACTTGAGTCAGTTTTTACAGGAGACAAAAATTCTCTACAAAATTTTCAAGATTTCAACTTCTAAATAATAGCATTAAAATTCTCTACATAAACAAAATTTTTCAAGACCAAAGTATTAAAATATAAAGAACACAGAGATAATGAGAAGATGCCTAAGCCAGAACACCAGGCAACCGATTGCAGCTGAGCCGGCCGGAGTAGCCGTGCGGTTCTAGGCGCTACAGTCTGGAACCGCGTGACCGCTACGGTCGCAGGTTCGAATCCTGCCTCGGGCATGGGTGTGTGTGATGTCCTTAGGTTAGGTAGGTTTAAGTAGTTCTAAGTTCTAGGGCACTGATGACCACAGCAGTTAAGTCCCATAGTGCTCAGAGCCATTTGAACCATTTGATTGCAGCTGAGGTTTTCCGACCGGAGGTTTTTCTCTCACCCGTAAAGCGAATGCCAGGATTGAGATTTAGAAAAAAGAAAACATAAATAAGAACATCAACACCTTCCGCCCACCTATTCATTCATGTTCAATAAGAAATCTTACAAAATTAAGTAAGTGCGCACTTACCCTAAAGAAACTGTACCACAACAGAACAAATTACTACTGGCTCTAAAGGGCTATGTTCTCCTGTAGCCCACCATCTCCCTCAGAGATGGAAAGAAAGAGAATTTTTAAAAAAAATCTGTGACCTCTCTTTGTTCCCGAACTGGGGCAACTGTCGACGATACACAGTATTAGAGAGACGTCTCTTGGGGCTGTCGTTTTCGGTTAGCTTATCCAGGTATAACGATACTTTTTCGGTGTAGGGAAGACGGAC
This sequence comes from Schistocerca nitens, assembly GCF_023898315.1. Taxonomy (NCBI): domain Eukaryota; kingdom Metazoa; phylum Arthropoda; class Insecta; order Orthoptera; family Acrididae; genus Schistocerca; species Schistocerca nitens. The sequence continues at coordinate 641,680,502 of NC_064614.1, read as the reverse complement.
CAGTGTAGTCTCCCTATATCAGTTAACTGATCCAGATTAGGTGTCCTTCGAACGATTAGGACAAGGCGCTCTCTGACCAATGACCATATTTCAGTTCCTTTTGCCCACAAAAATCGGCGTGTGAAGGAGACGTCGGCTACAAAAGGGGTTTCTTGTTAGCTTTTTACCGGACTATTTCTGCTGTTACGACTTTGACATTTATTACATCGCATCTCACTGATTTAGTATTGGATGACTGGAGAGGTGAAAGGAAAGTTCTTGATACTCGCGTCCGTTTGGAAGATGCGTTATCTGGTTTCATAGTTTAACTGTGGTTTTCTTTAAATTGTCAGCTACATTGTAACGTATGAGCTGCTGAGCCATACACTATTAAGAATAACAGGCAAAGTATGGAAATTATACAATGTTCGCAAGAATAACTTCTGTCTAAAATCAAACTTTAGTATAAAATCAGTATTTCTGCTAGTTAATGGGTTTATGCTTAATATGAAATCTACATCCTTACACTGCCAATCATAATGAAGTGCATGATAGAGGGTGCTCAATTAGGGAAACTACAATGTTAATTTCAGGAAATGTTTGTGACTACTTCAAAATAAACATGATAGTTTGGAAATCTGCATGAAGCGGAATAAATGAGCCCGACTGTACTATGAACGAAAACTGCAAAGTAATATACAACAATTTTACTATCAAAAAGTTTAATAGGAAACAAAAAAAATCACAAATGAACTTACATCATTCATCTGCTTCTCCGCAAAGTCACCAACGTCCGCAACACTTTTCTTCCACCTTAGTACGCTCATAAAGTCCACTTGGCCGTTTGATTGGAGTATAACCATCCGCGGAACGCAGATTTCACTTCCGCATCTGTCGCAAATCGTCGGCCGACCAGGGATTTCTTCTTCGGACCAAACAGATGCAAGTCCGACGGTGCAAGATCCGGACTGTATGGTGGATGCTGGAGCGCCTCCCAGTCAATTTTGACGATTTTATCGTGAACAGGAACACCAACGTGGGGGCAAGTATTATCTTGGATAAGTTTGATACCGTCTGCATTAATGTTGATGCATTGGTCACGAAAGGTGCTACGCATCTTAACAAAAGTTTTAATGTAGGCTGCAGCATTCATAGCAGACCCGTTTTCAGCAAAGTCCTGGCTTACGTGGTTCAGGGTTCGATGCCCGACCGGTTTGGATATTTTATCTGCCCGAGAACTGGGTGTTTGTGTTGACCTCATCATTTGTGAAAGTGGCTAAATTGTACTGTGTACAGACTGGGAATTTGTATGGGCGCTGATGACCGCCCCACAAACCAAAAATCATCATCATCATTCAGCAAAGTCCACCAATAACACACCATTCATATCTCAGGACACTGTCACAAGCACTTTCCTAGCAGACTGCTGCTTTGTTTCGGTACGCCTGTGACGATTACTTCCAGGTTATGAGGTACCCACAAGCAATAACTTTACAAAATTTCAACGAGTCATGAACAATATCGTAAACTGCACAATAGGAAACGTTGAATGGCTGCGATAAGGTTTGCAGCGGCATACACCGGTCGCTCAAAACTGTTGCCTCAAAGGCTCCGACATTCTGCGGGGTTGCAGCTTTTACCGACCGCTTGGAGCGTGTCGAATCACTAAGCTTCATACCGCCCTCTTGGAAGAATGCGCACCACCTGGAAGTATTGCTACGGTCCATACAGTCGTTCCCCATGCATCACTTATGTCCCTGTGAATTTTACTCGATTTATGCCCTTTGGCCCGCCAATATCGAACTACACTTCGTTGCTCTTCACAAAGTGAAGACAATAACATGCGTGCCATGTTTGTTTCGAAGTTCAAGCTTCCCTCGCTAGAGCTGCACATGTAAACAAAACTATCTTCTGTAGCACAAGTCTCAAACTACATAAACGAGAAATTTCAACGGTCCAGCTGCAATCCCACGAGAAACAAATCAGTGTTCGTTAATTTAGAATCCCGCCCTCTTATATCAGCCGTGAACATTGACATTCACTGGTCACTCGTTTTCTAGACAGAGAGTACACCGCCTAATACACCGGCTATGTTTGTAGGGCAATCACATTATAATGATAATATCCTAAAGTAGCCTATCGTATAATATTTGTTCCTTACCTTAGACAATTCAGCTGCGAGAAAATCATTTTGTATTATAGTTAACGGAAAAAAGTGCTATCTTAGGGAACTTCGATCTTCAGCCGTGCGTTTACAGGAACATCTACGCTTATCCAATGTCGAGATAGTCTATTGCGTAGAGAGAGAGAGAGAGAGAGAGAGAGAGAGAAGGGGGGGGGGTGAGATAGTCTATTGCGTAGAGAGAGAGGGGGGGGGGGGTACTTTTCACTGTACGGTGTATCAAGGTTCATCCATCTGTATGGAGAGAGTGCATAATGATGGCTTAGGCTCATAGGCGTCCGCAAAGGGGTAGGGGAACGAGGAGGGGACAGTAGCGAGAAGCGATGGGGCACTTGCACCCTTCAGGAATCTGGGTACACACCTTATAATTCATTAAAGACTTTTGGCAGATTTCTCTAAGCGACTCAACTGTGGGTTTAAACTGAGTTCGAAGGGAAATAGTGTGATTTTTGGCTTTAACTGTACATCTTTGATATTTGTGGCGTCAAGCTGTTCACGGAAGATTGCTGAAGTGGTGGCGATTTCCGCGCGATCCTGCAGCCAAGATGGGTGCGAAACTTTTCATAACCGTGTTGAAATTGTTCCTCAATCTGTCTGTCACTTCCTCATGTTTGAGGTGGCAAAAAATAACTTCACTGATAGAAATAACTGGTTACTGGGAAGTAGCAGTTATTGTAATTTTATTTTAATTACGGCCAATAGTTCTTAGGGCCATCCGTTTTCCGAAGTGCGTTCTATGCTTTCGCAGCATCTATTATCTGATCACACATATGCCAACAGAGCAGAGGGGCAGACCATCTGAGCTCATGGAAATAACTGTCAGATACTGCGTCACCTACGGAAATAAGCGTCAGTGATAGTAATTTTTCTGTGGCAGTTAGTGAGTTTTTTTCCGGGAGGTAAGGGCTACCACTACAGGTAACCTGGAAGCTGAGAACTATGAACCCGACACCATTAGGTCGTAGGAGACTGTTATTCCCAGAGTGGAGAGATATTGAACAAGTATCTTCGCACTTCCACGGAAATAACCAATGGCTGTCAGGAGCTTCTACAAAGTTGATTTTGTTGTGGATTGGCAGGAGAGCCAACCCAGGAATTCTAGAGGAAGACGAAAGGCACGCGTTTTAGCTCACGCAGGCTGGCGTGAGGTCTGGAACAGGACAAGGAATTTAGAAAAAAAGGATGTAGCTGGTGGAATACTTAACTGTTATCCATTATCTTGTCTGTACATTATTTACAATATCAATAGTAACTGAACATGGTGCCTTGCTAGGTCGTAGCAAATGACGTAGCTGAAGGCTATGCTAACTATCGTCTCGGCAAATGAGAGCGTATTTTGTCAGTGAACCATCGCTAGCAAAGTCGGCTGTACAACTGGGGCGAGTGCTAGGAAGTCTCTCTAGACCTGCCGTGTGGCGGCGCTCGGTCTGCAATCACTGATAGTGGCGACACGCGGGTCCGACGTATACTAACGGACCGCGGCCGATTTAAAGGCTACCACCTAGCAAGTGTGGTGTCTCGCGGTGACACCACATATTTCAAATTAACTTCCCGATGAACTAGAGACCTGAAGCTTTCAACATAGCTTAGAAGCGGATGACAATGTAATATTTACTCGCTTTCCAGTCTGGTGTGTGGTGAAGGATAATTTGTTTTTTGTCTGTCTGTGCACCTGTATGTGTATTTTAAGGTACATATTTTGCAATTGCTTTTAAATTAACTTCCCGATGCGCTAGAAACTTGACACTTTCAATAGCGTTCCGAACTGGAAGATACTGCAATATTAACTCACTTTCTTGTCTGGTGTGTGGCGGAGGGTAGTTCGTGTACCACTATTTCCCCCTATTCCTGTTCCAGCTGTCAGTCTTCCGCAGTAAGAACGATTGCTGCTTAGTCTTCGTGTTCACTCGAATCTCTCACACTTTTACCGTCGCTTTTCGCGAGATATACGTAGCAGGAAGCAAGATATTGGCTGACTCAAATGAAGATAAACTGAAATTAACCTGAAAGTCACCAAATCTCTCTGTTGTAATCTCATCAACATACTTGAAACCGGTTCAAAAATTACACACACACAGAAATAAAAAGCAAAAAAATATTATTTTTAAACAAAATGATTTTTAATTTAACAAGTTTTTAAACCGGACTAAAAAGTATAAAATAAGTTCTCCTAGCACGATACAGATTCCTAATGCCAAAGAGAAAGTCCTGAAAATTTTTGCTTGCGAATTTTAATGGTTATGACAATATTTGTAAAATTTAAAATAGTAAGGTGCGTAGAGAGAATTGCAGTGCAGTTGTTAGTGACTTAGGTGAACTATTCATGCATCATATATCTATTACATGCCCCCCCCCCTTCCCCCACGTTTTTAATTTTAATTTTGCAAGTATTGTCATCGCTACTAAAAATTCAAAGAAGAAGTTTTCAGGACAACCTGTATTAGACTGGGAGAAATTATTCTATATTTTTAGTCCGTTTTAAAAACTTCTCAGAAAAAATGCTAAACGTAAGAGATACGCAACATTCTGAAGGTTTGGAGAAATGTAATTAATCATTATCCACAAAAAAATTAAGACCATGACTGTGGCTGAAGAGAATTTTGCAGAAATCCAGCAGTTTTTCAAATTTTACATAAAAATTTATTACCATACTTCATTTTCTCAGATTTGTATCCTGTAATGGAGTAAACGAATGCGCTACAATCTATCACGTTACCTACTTTTTGTGTTGTATTTCATGGCTCTACGCTTACTGCAGTAAGTATATAGCACCAAAAATTAAGCTTCGAGTTTAGTCTACTGTGTGTAGTTTATATATTACTTCATACTTGCAAAAGCACGTCTTAAACATTCCACTTATAATAGTATTGCGGTAATATTTTGTGTAATTTCTGTAGCAGCTTTGGAAATTATATTTCTAATAGCGATCGATAACCTATATGCATATAATACTTAACACCGATAATTCTTCAAACATGAACTGATTTTTAATAGACAGTTAATTAGCTAAAATCGCATTCCTGCCAGTCCGGAATTAATTGAAGTGATAAACTAAACTGATGGACTCGACCTGTTTAGTTATTTAACTGTACCCCCGTCTGGCGACTTCCGTAGTAAAAATAACTGTTATAAATAAGTGTTAAAAGTAACTGGTATAAAAATAACTGATACTCCGAATTATCGTTGGCCCACCTCTACCTCATAGTATAGACTTTATCGAACTGCAGGTTCCGCAATGCAATCACAGCAGTAGTCTACTGTTTCCTGTGGGCGGAGAAGATCCCTGGTGACAAGTTGATTATACATGCAGTTTTACACAGCAGGGCTACTGCAGTGCTATCTGAAGAACACGGGCACGCTGTAATGTAGGTGACGACGTTTATACTCAATCTTGGGAGCTAAATACATCAGTGTAAAAAAAGATAATACCGTTTTCTGCGATGGAAGAGAGGACAAAAGTGCGAAATTTCAAGGTCCAAAAGACGTTCTCTCCAGCCATTGCGACCTTCTCAATCTCTGCGGGGTGTAGGGCAGTGCCAAATTTACTCACAGAGCTACGAATTCTACAGTCCAGTTGGCCTCACTGCACGATAGTAGGACACACTAAAGAGAGAACTGCCTTGGTTGAACCTTGGGCTGTTAAAACTCACTTCTACCGGTCAATCTGAGGATGGTACTAGGATTTTTCCCACGTCCTTTCATTCGAATGTGGGCCCCGAGAGACCCAAAAACTTAGCTTTCAAAAAACAGTTTGTTCAACTTAAGTTATGCCAGCCAACATTAAAAACAGAAAGCGTGGAAGTAATGCAGTAAATCCATTAAAGTGGCCAGATGCAAAGTTTCGTAAGTTAGCGAAGTGTCACAGAAGTAATCGAAGTTCAATAAATGTTTTTAAAAGTTTATTGCTTGTTTCTACTCTTCGTGTGACTTTAAAGTGACAATTTTTCGTGATTATTTTTGTTAAATCATGGTATATTTTCCGATTGTTGAGTAAAAACCGGACAAGTGCAAATAGGACACGGGCTTTGAGGGTTCCGTACAAACTTAACCACGTATGTTGTTGTGGTCTTCAAAAATGGTTCAAATGGCTCTGAGCACTATGGGACTTAACATCTGAGGTCATCAGTCCCCTAGAACTTAGAACTACTTAAACCTAACTAACCTAAGGACATCACACACATCCATGCCCGAGGCAGGATACGAACCTGCGACCGTAGCGGTCGCGCGGTTCCAGACTGAAACGCCTAGAACCGCTCGGCCACACCGGCCGGCTGTTGTGGTCTTCAGTCCAGAGACTGGTTTGATGCAGCTCTCCATGCTACTCTATCCTGTGCAAGCTTCTTCATCTCCCAGTACCTACTGCAACCTACATCCTACTGAATCTGCTTAGTGCATTCATCTCTTGGTCCCCTCTACGATTTTTACCCTCCACGCTACCCTCCAATACTAAATTGGTGATCCCTTGATGCCTCAGAACATGTCCAACCAACCGATCCCTTCTTCTAGTCAAGCTCTGCCACAAATTTCTCTTCTCCCCAATTCTAGTCAATACCTCTAGATAATAACAATAACAATAATAATAATAATTTTGTGCGACTCAGTGGCCTGGTGCAAGTCTTTCTTCTGGACACCATTTCGGCGACTTGCGTGTCTCTAACCTGCCTCAGTTATCCAACCAGGGAAAGGGGATCTACAATTTAACGTGCAATCTGAACCACTTGTTCTTTCTGACGGCTCCTCACATCGTTGAGACTGAAAAAAATCCGTGGTTCGACGAAGGCGGAATCCTGTGACCTTTCGGTTCCCATGATCGCGTTTTATAGCTTTTTTTAATTTCGTTTTGTTCGTTGCATTTATTCGGAGTGGAAGTCCCACGACACCCGTTCAAGTTCATCGTTGGTCGATTCACTTATCTTTTTTTGTTTTATTACGGCAGTTATTCCTCCGAGCTACCGTGTCGGCATCGCTAGACCACCACACTCGAAATGACTACGAATAGTTGAGCTATAGGTTTTGGTGAATGAGTTTGGGAATAGTAAAATATTTGACATACATGGCCGTATCTTTTGATTACATTCACTTAGAAGCTTAAATTACGTACACCGCCAAGGGGCTGTAGACATTAATATGTGTCATAAATTTTAACTTGATACGTCTACTCGTCCTTGAGAAAGACGCCTTAACAGACGTACAAACAGACGGACAACAAATGAAAAAAAATATTTTTTTATACGATGTAATTACAAATTAACAATGTTAAGGTTTTTTCCTCCATTGCTGCTTGTCAAATTTCGTTATTCTAGGTCAACTCTATACCTTTTTATGAGTGAGATTTCGCAGGTGATTGTCTACAGTTATTAAATAATTTGTAAAAAGCATATTTGCAAGTATCGAAGTATGTGACATAAATGGCTGTATCTTTCGACTGAACTGACTTAGAAGCACGGTAGACCTCAGTATGTGAAATAAATTTCAACATGATACCTCTACCCGTTCCTGAGAATAAGGGGTGTTACAGGCGGACAGACTGACAGATAACAGTGTGTCGGTATGCGGGTTCTACATCTACATCTACATGATTACTCTGCAATTCACATTTAAGTGCTTGGCAGAGGGTTCACAGAACCACAATCATACTATCTCTCCACCATTCCACTCCAGAACAGCGCGCGGGAAAAACGAACACCTAAACCTTTCTGTTCGAGCTCTGATTTCTCTTATTTTATTTTGATGATCATTCCTACCTATGCAACAAGTCCACAAAGTCAACAAAATATTTTCGCATTCGGAAGACAAAATTGGTGACTGAAATTTCGTAAATAGATCTCGCCGTGACGAAAAACGTCTTTGCTTTAATGACTTCCATCCCAACTCGCGTATCATATCTGCCACACTCTCTCCCCTGTTACGTGATAATACAAAACGAGCTGCCCTTTTTTGCACCCTTTCGATGTCCTTCGTTAATCCCACCGGGTAAGGATCCCACACCGCACAGCAATATTCTAACAGAGGACGAACGAGTGTAGTGTAAGATGTCTCTTCAGTGGACTTGTTGCATCTTCTAAGTGTCCTGCCAATGAAACGCAACCTTTGGCTCGCCTTCCCCACAATATTATCTATGTGGTCTTTCCAACTGAAGTTGTTCGTAATTTTAACACCCAGGTACTTAGTTGAATTGACAACCTTGAGAATTGTACTATTTATCGAGTAATCGAATTCCAACGGATTTCTTTTGGAACTCTTGTGGATCACCTCACACTTTTCGTTATTTAGCGTCAACTGCCACCGGCCACACCATACAGAAATCTTTTCTAAATCGCTTTGCAACTGATACTGGTCTTCGGATGACCTTACTAGACGGTAAATTACAGCATCATCTGCGAACAACCTAAGAGAACTGCTCATATTGTCACCCAGGTCATTAATATCGATCAGGAACAGCAGAGGTCCCAGGACGCTTCCCTGGGGAACACCTGATATCACTTCAGTTTTACTCGATGATTTGCCGTCTATTACTACGAACTGCGACCTTCCTGACAGGAAATCACGAATTCAGTCGCACAACTGAGACGATACCCCATAGGCCCGCAGCTTGATTAGAAGTCGCTTGTGAGGAACGGTGTCAAAGGCTTTCCGGAAATCTAGAAATACGGAATCAACTTGAGATCCCCTGTCGATAGCGGCCATTACTTCGTGCGAATAAAGAGCTAGCTGCGTTGCACAAGAACGATGTTTTCTGAAACCATGCTGATTACGTATCAATAGATCGTTCCCTTCGAGATGATTCATAATGTTTGAATACAGTATATGCTCCAAAACCCTACTGCGAACCGACGTCAATGATATAGGTCTGTAGTTCGATGGATTACTGCTACTACCCTTCCTAAACACTGGTGCGACCTGCGCAATTTTCCAATCTGTAGGTACAGATCTATCGGTGAGCGAGCGGTTGTATATGATTGCTAAGTAGGGAGCTATTGCATCAGCGTAATCTGAAAGGAACCTAATCGGTATACAATCTGGACCTGAAGACTTGCCCGTATCAAGCGATTTGAGTTGCTTCGCAACCGCTAAGGTATCTGCTTCTACCAATTGTAGTACGAAATCCCAAGACGGTAGGATCTGTATTCATGTTAATAATATCAAAAGACAGCAAACACTACTGAGATATGCATACCGTTTAAATATCAAAGTAATCTTCCTTGAAAGTACTAAGTGGATAATTATGCAACTAGCTTGTAGGTATTTCCTACTAAAATTTATGCTTGCGGCGCGACGTGTTCTGTAACTCAGTGAATGAGCTATGTCAATAATGTCAGTTTGAGAATTTTCCTGACTTTTGGATAAATTTCTGTAGGCAATTATGCTTATTCCACATTATTTCGATAAAAAAACCATTAAAATAATCTATGGAACACGTAACTTACTAACTGCGCAGTCGCGAAACGATATACATGAATTTCGGTGCTTTAACGTGTGGATTTCGCGGGGTATCATAATATGGCAGCTCAAATGCTTCAGAGCTGCCAGGAGATAATGGAGTTTCAAAGATTTTGTCGATGATGTATGGAAACTCAACCTTTATCGGAAATGGTATGTAGAGAGACTGTTCTTCACAGAGGACAATGTTCCATTCCCACATGACACGTTTGCACTTGAATTCAGCTGGCAGCATACAGCGGTTTGGGAGTTGTAACTCGCTAATAACTACTTCGCATGTTCAGTTTTCCTCTGACCCTTTGTTGCAGACACTTAAATTTGACTCGGGATAAACGTTTATAGCAAATGGTTCCTTAGTTTTATTTGAAATCTGGAAGTGATCTCAGAATTGGTCGGGGCGAAATTCGTGCTCGTTCTGCAGAAATCTCGACTGTTCAGATTCCTTGCAGCATAAAATGTCAATTTTGTCTGCCTTCACTTCTGAAGGAATTACAGTAGAACGTTTCATACTAATGCTCCACTATCCAGCTCCACGGCAGCTCGAAAACCTACCCATAAAATCAAATACCTACCTAACTGGGACATTTGATAGGATGGTATAGTTCTTTCTAGGCAAGTGACCTCCCACCAGTTAAGCAGGATGCACGTACCACATATCAGTTCGATAAACTGTAATCAAATAGTTTTCAGAATCGGTCACCTTTAGCTATAAGTAGTTACCGCGTATACACTAACGAGGGGAACACGGCAAGTGCCACAACCTGATTTCCCAGAAACTTTGCTCACTAATGAAGGGGTCGAAGTGTCTGGGCCTATCCGTAGGTATTCGACCGTCTCTGAGAAAAAGACGGAAGTTTTCGAAGTAGTACAGATGTTTCTCAGAGCCCGACAATCTCATCCGAAATGTTGGCACAGTCGCCAGCATCGTGGCCACTCGCGTTTGCGCCCAGTGTTCGAAACGCGATTGTTGTTTTATTTGTTCTGTTATTCTTCATTTATTTGCCCATATCCGTATAAGGTTACTACACGAATGGTTCTTACCAAGTTATGAGATACAAGGGAGTTTTATTAACTGTTAAATCACAACTGAGTTTCACAATGCCATACATTTAATTTACACACACACACACACACACACACACACATATATATATATATATATATATATATATATATATATACTGCTGGCCACCGTAAATGCAACATCAAGAAAGACAAGAGGTAGCACAACAAAATTTATTTTGTAGATAACATGTTGACCAAGTATCAAATGATTACGTTTACAGACGTCTGTGACATGTGGTTCCTGCCAGAATCAGTAGCCAGAGTAGCCGCCATTGTTGGAGATCACCGCTGCCACAAGTCTCGGCATTGAGTAAAAGAGACGTTGGATGTGTTCCTGGGGTACAGCAGCCCAAGCAGCTTCCACACGTTGCCAAAGATCATCTGGTGTGGCAGCTGGGGTGTAATCTGGGTCACTCGTTGAGCAACCATGGACCACATGTTTTCTATCGGCGAAAGATCCGGGAGCGAGCTGCCAGGGAAGCACTTCAATCTGGTTATTGACGAAGAACCTTTGGACAATGCGTGCCACGTGTGGTCGCGCATTATCCTGTTGAAATATGGCTGTGGCCGAGCCCTGAAGGTAAGGAAGGACAACTGGCTCCAGCACCTCGGATATGTAGCGCCGGCTATTTAAAGTACCGGCAATGCGTACTAGAGGCGTGCGAGAGTAATATCCAATACCGCCCCATACCATAATACCTGGTGCAAGACCAGTGTGGCGGTGCATAATGCAGCTGTCCAGCATCCTCTCTCCACGGTGTCTCCACACTCGAATCCGACCATCGTAGTGCTGCAGACAGAAGCGTTCCTCGTCAGTAAAGACAACGTCATTCCATTCTGCCGTCCACATCCGTCTGTCATCACACCATTGGCGACGGAGACGTCTGTGGTTCTGCGTCAATGGTAGACGAAGCAATGGACGTCTTGCGGCCAGACCACTCTGCTGTAAACGGCGTCGAATGGTAGGCGCAGACACTGGATGATGCGTTACAGACGCAATGTGCTGTGCTATGGTTCGGGATGTCATTGAGCGATCCGTCACTGCCATGCGCACAATTTGCCTATCAGCACGTGCAGTGGTGCACCGAGGTGAATGCGATCGACCACGTCGGTCCGTCGTACCCTCCTGCATCCAACGGTCACATATCCGCATTACAGTTGTTTGGTTTCGTCCAACACGACTAGCGATTTCTCTGTATGATAATCCACAGTCTCGGTAAGCCACTATCCTTCCTCTGTCGAACTCGGATACCTGATCAAACGATGTTCGCTGTTGTCTACGAGGCATAACTGATCGTCTTGTGAAACAACCGCAAGGTAAACACACGTGCCGAACGTACACTCGTCGAAATCGTCAAGATTTAAATGGCGCTATGAGGTGGCGCCACAGGCGCGCGTGATGTGCGTCTGCGCTGAAATTCTAATCAGTTGCATATCTCATCGCTGCAAACCCATGGTGTAAATTTCACTTGATTCGGATGCTTCCTTCAGGGTGTTGCATTTACGGTATATATATATATATATATATATATATATATATATATATATATATATATATATATATATATATATAATGTGTGTGTGTGATTTTCAGGGGTTACAGTTTTTGAATTCTCATATTCTTATAGCTGATTCTTGTATCAATTATTAAGTTAATTCTTATATTTTATTCTTATGTTTACTCTTCAGGAAGATTTGGAGCATTCCCTTGGATGTTACCGATCGTAGAAACATTCTAAACAAATTCCGAACGCCTCGAGCATCGCCCGAAGGCAGGTTTTCCACAGTGACATTCCTTCATATGAATCTCACCCGGGAAAGAAGCGTCGTAACCATCACTGAAGATTTTACGCGTTAGCAATAATTTCGCAGCAAACCAGCATAACGTATCAGTTTTCCGAGAACTGGAGCTTGCAGTTGATTATGAATTAACAAACACTACAGGAATTTCACCGAAAACAATTTCAAATAATTTTCTCATTAATTCTTACTTTTTTGAAATTTATTCACCAGACATACAGTTAGAAGACGAATAAGGACACCATTATTTCAGTACACATTGTAAAACATTCACACAATAATCTTCTAGGGATATGGGTTTGTAAATGAACAACATAAATAAAAATACTAATCTGTTTTCGAACACTTGGCGCAAAAGTGTGAAGTCATGCCGCTCCTACTGACCCACCGCTTCGGTTGCGCTACGTACTCGCTAAATGGCACGTGAAGTACCTCGAAGACTTTGACGGTCGTTTCCTCTGATACGGTCGAGGTTCTACGTATAAGCCGAGACACGTTTTCGCTTATTTTGGCTTCTGTTCCATTGAGCGAATTGTTTTTCTCGCAAGCCATGCATTCTTTCTGTTGAGACAATAGTGTTATTTAACAGTCTCTATCTATTGATGTTACGAGAATTGCCGTTACTTAATTATAAGCAGTAGTTAATCCGTAACGACTCTACACCATTTGCAAAGAAACATTAATAATTACTGTGAAACAGCTAGGCGAGCAACTTGTTTTCATGACGTTTAATTCCTCAGAAGCGGAAATGATACTAAATTTTAAAATATCTGCCTACAAAACCTATTCTCTTTACACATTGAAAACAAACCATAACTATTTAATATGTTGTACAGTTACCCTAAAAATTTACAAACCAGACGAAAGTACAGACCGTAATAGTGAGGTAATCCTGATTTGCTCCACCACAGTGTCACCTTAAGATTTGTAGCGCAGCTTGTGTGCGTCAAGTTTTTCCCACTCAGCCATTTTTGTATCTTTTCTTGTATTCATAGTACGTGAAAGACAAAAGTCAAATATCAATCACCTGCAGCAGTTCAATGAAATTTTCAAAAAAATCTCGAGGAAACCGACTTTGAAGATTTTAGAGCACGTTTATTCACTAAAATTAAGACACTATCTTTTCGAGGGGCTGTGTGCCTCAGTCGGCAGTGTCGGAGAATGCTGATTGAATAATGGATCGCGGGTTCGAATCTCCGTATGGTTTTCCTTTCGTTTTATTTTTTCCAATCAGTTCGAATACATACATCATTTAAATATAAAATTCATAAAATATGTGCTAATTAACCCATACCTGGTCATCATATTTTATGAAAAACGCACGTCTTCTTGTTTCTATCTCCATATCTCTTGCATTGCAAATGTAAACACTTAATTATCGATATTTTATAAAAGATTGTTATTAAAGAGTTTTTAGATTAAAAACACATCACAAATTAATTAACAATCTTTCATAAAATATCGATATTTTATATCAATAATGTTATTACAGATTGTTTAGATTAAAATAACATTACAAATTTATTAACAATCTTTTATAAGATATCGATGATTAAAAATTTACATTTGCGATTATCCAGGAATTTTGCATGCGATATGTAATTAGAAACAAGAAGTTCATTTTTCAGGAAAAAATGATAATATGCGTCTTAAGTAGCATACACTGATGAATTTTATATTGAAACGGCGTAGATCTAATTGAACGTAAAAAAGACCAGATTGAGATTCGAACAAGCGATCCATTGATCAACCGATCACTGTTCTCCGTCACTACCGACCTTTTCTTTTAATATATACAAATTTATTCATCAACAGGTATCACAAAACTTTTACCTTGACTTTACATACAACATTTAAAGTAGACGCATAAATGGTAAGAACTTTTCTCTTTTCCGTTTATTGCTTGTTTTTCTTTCTTCAAGTGTTGTTTCAGGTCTCCTTCTCCCTCGATGAAGATGTAGTTTATAAAACAATGTATGAGCAATGTGAGTGTTCTTGTCTTGGATGCTGGAAACGCTTTCGCGTCCATATACATTATTTTCTTGGTGTTTGTTTCGTTGACAGTATTTGACAGCAAACTTACTGATTTAAACTTTATCCATTTCCATAATTCTGGCACTCTGGAGCAACCTATTGTTCGGTGTATGGCAGTGCCAACCATTCCATGATTCTGGCAGTACGGATAACTAGCTGGTTTTATTCTGTGGCGTTGCGCAGCTGTCGGGATCAAATCATTTATAAACAAGTGAGCTGCTGAGGGCGACAGTGAACTTACGGATTGTCTGCAAAATTTGACCAGACCGTCTTCCAGTTTAAGTGTTTGTGTTTCATCTGGCTTCGTCGTATAGAATCTTAGATTTGGAGTCTTTTCTACAACATAAGTTGCAGTTTGCAAGGCAAGAATTATATCTGCTAGCATCTTTCTATCATCTCTGTTTCCTGTCACGATACCCCAGCTCACCTTTAGTAAGTCCAACTGACTAGCTGGTAATCTGTGACATTCTCCACTAAAAGGGATGAATACTTTGCCTCGCAGTCTGTTAAAGCCAGATCGCCTTCGTCAACTGATTTCGTCGGTTGAGCACTGGCTACCCGAAACAACATATCTTTCCAAATAAACTAACCAATGTACTTTTTAATTTGTTCGATACATTTCCTGTCGATGGGTATGATTTGTGCAATGTACCACATTTTGGTTAAGACTAGTATATTTACACACTCAGTCCTTTGCATGATGTTTAATATCCTTGTACTGTTCGCTATCAGGGCACCTCTTAGTTTTTCTACCACTCCTTTGGAATTGGTGTCAATTACTCCTTTGGAATTGGCGTCAATTAAGACGTGTAGATTTTTCCTTAATTTCAGTAGCAGCATTTCCATTGTAACATTCGGAGAAAGGGTGTGGCATGGGATGAGATCTTTCATTTAGTCACAGTAGCTGTGTTTTTACATTGTTTATCGTTACATCTGCTGCTTTTTCATAAACATTCATTCTTTCTTACACTCTTAAGGTGACTTGGGGTTGTGTAATTATAATGGTAATATCAGCAGTGTAGGCGTTTGCAGTGAGTCGTTGTGCACCAACATCTAATCCTTGTACTGAGGTGCTGACTGTATGGATTAAAGGTTCTAAAGAGATGACAACCAGTATCATCGATAAGGGACAACCCTGTCGGACAGAACGTTGGACTGGGAATTCCTCCGTGAAATATCCGTTGATTTGCATATTGAAAACATTTGGTACTGGTTTCGTAACAGTATATCTATTGTTGCTCATGAAAATTTGAAATACTGCAGCACATCTCTTAGGTATTGATGACTGACTTTATCGAAGGCTTTCTCTAAATCGATGTTCAATAGCCCTAGTGTTCGTTCCTAATGCATCCATGAGTAGAAGGTGGTATCTCTTAAGGAGCAGATTCCATCTATAATACTTTTATTTGGTAAGCATACCACCCGGAAAAGTCCAATGATGTCTGGAAGAGTTTGCTTTAATCTTGCCGCTATAGCACTAGAAATTATTTTCGAGTATGCGCCCAACAACGTTATCGGCCTAAAATCCACTATTATTCGAGGGGTCGATTTCTTAGAAACGGGTAAATTCCGGGTTCTTTTTCGGAGTATAGGTATGCATTCCTGTTTCTCTCACACTACTTCCATGAATTGTTTTTTAATAACTGACCAGAAGATTTTAGAAAACTCATAGGGAATACCGTCTCGCCGGCCGGAGTGGAGGAGCGGTTCTAGGCGCTAGTCTGGAACCGCGCGACCGCTACGGTCGCAGGTTCGAATCCTGCCTCGGCCATGGATGTGTGTGATGTCCTTAGATTAGTTAGGTTTAAGTAGTTCTAAGTTCTAGGGGACTGATGACCTCAGCAGTTAAGTCCCATAGTGCTCAGAGCCATTTGAGCCAATACAGTCTCCTCCTGGGCTCCTACGTTCTGGAAGTTTTTGACAACATCTTCAGTTTCTGCCTCAGATACTGATTCTGACAACACAGTGATATTTTTTTATAAATCACTCGATCGGTCCTCCCCATTGTCTACTTTTGCTTGCGGTTCACGATTGATAAGGTGGTAATATTCGATGCTATTTTTCCTGGTTTCATTAACCCTGTAAGCGAAAATTACAAATAATTTCTGAACATCGGGTGTTATAAGGTTCTCTCACAACCCAGTCGCGTTACGGAAGAAACGTTTCGGGTTAACCCGCGATTTGTAGCGAGCACGCCGGCCGGTGTGGCCAAGCGGTTAAAGGCGCTACAGTCTGGAACCGCGTGACCGCTACGGTCGCAGGTTCGAATCCTGCCTCGGGCATGGATGTGTGTGATGTCCTTAGGTTAGTTAGGTTTAAGTAGTTCTAAGTTCTAGGGGACTGATGACCTTAGAAGTTAAGTCCCATAGTGCTCAGAGCCATTTTTTTTGTAGCGAGCAGTGAACTCCATATTTATCCATATTATGTGGAGCAGGTTACAATTTAATTTCCAGTATCCTCTATCAATTATTGTGTGACGAGGTGGACCTTGTGCCTTAAAATATGATAGGGACTACGTCGTAATCTTACACAGTTACTCCCGTTGTGATGCAGGTTCTGTCAAGCCTTGATGCTGCTACTGCCAAGACATACGTGTAGGGAGTGCGTCTAGTAGCAAGCCGTACAACTACATCTTTCATGTTTAGACCTCCAATCATATTTTGGAGACTTCCACAGAAGGGTGTTGTGCATTTTGAATCTGTCGCCCTTAAAATGCAATTAAAATCTCCTGCAATGAGGATGTCGCCTTTTGCCTGTCTCAAAAATACGGAGCTTCATCGCAGGAAAACGTTTCCCTTGCAGCTCTGTTATTTGATCCGGAGGGGGCTTAGAAGTTTAAAAGGGTTACCCCGTTCAGAATACCTTTCACAATGCGTCCTTCCGGCTCTTTCTCTACATACTTTAAATGTAATCCGTTTCTGGTTAAAATACAGCAACCTCTCCCACCATAGCAAAGAACTCTTTCTCTTCGCAGACGACTTCTTGCAAGAAGGCAAATCAGTAACAACTGTTCTAAGAAATTTCCCCAAAGTGTTTATCTTTCTTTTTTGTAATACCACAAATATTTAATTTTAAAAACGTGAGCACTCTTCTACTTCCGATGCAACTAATAGTTAATATATTATGACTTCTTCATGTATTTTATTTTATTTTTTTGTTCAGATTCAGATTCTGTTTTTTTCACTTTCCATATAAATCTTTCCTGTGTTTTTGTGTTGTAACTTCTCCTCTTCATTCTTCATTTATGGCGTAGCACGGTTAATTTTGGTTTGACCTTCACATTTGACGATTTTGCTCCACTTTGGTGTTTGGGAGATGCCGGTAATTTTCTGTTTCCCTAGCTGTGTGCTCAGCTTATTCGTCAGTGACAGTATGAGTATTTTTCAGAGCATGTTTCGCTTTGCTTACTTGCTTCTTGCTTTCATTTTCATTTACAACTGTTGAAGTCCCGGTCAGTCGTATCAGCATTGTAACCTGTTGTGTTCTTTCGTCTAGCAATTGTTTATTTTTTTGTGGAGTCAGCCTCAGATGGTCTGTTATATCTAGTTGATATAGCTGACGTAACACAGCTTGCCTGCACTTCGTTTCCTGCTTCCCTTTCAAATTCGGTTAGTAAATTCATCGCTTTATCAGACTTTTCCTTTCTTGGCTTCCGTGATGGTTTCCCACCATCTTCTTCTTCTTCCTCTTCCTTTTCTTCTTCTGAGTTCAAAGTTTCCTTTTCCAGTAGCCGCTTTTCCCCCTTTGAGGCTCCTTTGGAGTTAAAATACCCTCCGCTCTCATTTCGGCGGCACTACCTTTTCGATAAATCTCCACGTCAACTGCTTTTATGCTGTTACCTTGCGTAGTAGTTGAGGATGGGTATGGGTACTTTTTGCGCTTACCTCGCTACCTGTCTGTTCATACAGTGATGCTTTTATCGTTTCATTAATTAAAGGAGGGTAGTCCTAAAATGAGATCAGCTGTTGTTCTGTACATACCATTGGGCTGGCTTTACTACTATCCTTTACGTTAATGGCAGGTGTCATATCTTGTACTTGTTGTATAGTACGCTGATGTAGATTATTCCTCAAAACAAACGCCGGCCGTGGTGGCCGACCGGTTCTAGGCGCTACAGTCTGGAACCGCGCGACCGCTACGGTCGCAGGCTCGAATCCTGCCTCGGGCATGGATGTGTGTGATGTCCTTAGGTTAGTTAGGTTTAAGTAGTTCTAAGTTCTAGGCGACTGATGACCTCAGAAGTTAAGTCCCATAGTGCTCAGAGCCATTTGAGCCATTTCCTCAAAACAAACACCCGCTGCGGACAATTTTCGCGAAGATGCTCTGGCTCGTTACACAAGTGACATGTGGATTGTGTCCTGATTAGATAACATGTGCCCCACATCCAGGTACAGGAAAATGGGAGGATATGTCAAGTTCTATGAACATCTGCACTGACCTCAGGCCATTACAACACTGAATCTTTCGAATTCAATGTTTTTAACCTGAGCGTATTTTGAAAGAACGCGTACTAAATTACTGTTTCCTAGTTCCAGGGGAAGATTCAAAATTCTAATAGTTTTGACTACACTGTTTGCATTACACATGTAAACCATGCTAACAGAATCATCAGGATGGCGAAATTCAAACCTGCCCTCAGTTTTCATTAAAATTCTGTACAGTGAAACAGCATTATACAACTTAACAAACACACAATACTTTTCACTATCAATCTGGGTGAATTCAGCATTCTCTCCTGAAAACCGTAGTTATCATATATCTAATCATGGATTTCCAAGTTAGTAGGCTAAACTTGACAAGTATTCCTGTGAAACGAGATACTTAATGTGTTGGAAACAGAAGCCTCAAGATGCTTGGAACAATCTATCCAATTTGCCATTGGGCTCCTTCATCATCGTTCGCATGCGGAGATACTTGTCTGTGGTGCCGCCAGAGGGCGAGGGGGTTGTGCAGTGTTGTAATGTTGTTGCATTAATTTGTTATGAAAGCGGTGCTGATAGACAATAAAAGCGGGTTAAAAGCTGTGAGCTGTCTGGGGAAGTTAACCTTGCATTACTGACAACTGTTTCACCAGTCTGTTTCCAGTCTAGCTTACCAAATCCCCAACCAGACTAACATTAATTATAATCTTTTAATAGTCATACGACAACCCGTGATATATATATATATATATATATATATATATATATATATATATATATATATATAAGAGAATTTAAATAAAAAGAAATAAATCAGTTTATATTTGGAAATTTATTTTAACATTGATCATTGAAATTTCAGCATATTAAACTTGATTCATAAGTAAACTGGTGCCTTATTTAGGATTGTTTGTAATCTTACGGAACACATCAAATATGGAACCGAGATTGGGATACTGCATACAACACTGCATTCATAAAATAACACACGAAGAACGTTGAAACATATGCAAGAGGAAATTAACCACAACCAACCGATTCAATTTTCACCCAAAGAAGTTACGTTCGTAGCGCAATCCTGTCCGTCATGAAATTACCACACACTGGTATACTAAATTCATACTAACTCTCTGTGAAATCTTCCCGAAAAGAATAGCTGAGGGCTACTTTGATGCTTACACCACATGCTTCACGTGGTCAACTTCGTTTACATAAAGAGTGTAACTCCACAATAATTTTGATAATTAAAATAAATTAGATCGAAAAGCAATTTACAAAAGAAAAACCTCGAACTGGTTACTATCGTCTTACTATTAACCTGATGGGTCAAACAATTGTATAAGCACGTGGTACTCGTCTCACAAAGTACACCCCACGTGGGTTGAACATAAAGAAAAGTTGCTATATTGAAAAATATTGTCAAGACGAGACGCTATAATCTCACGCACATTCGCATTTAAGATTCATGATCTTAGTTAGAGCTACTGATCAACACGTGGTTCCACTTTACTCACAAAGTAGTGACAAAGCAACTACCGGAAGATATTCTGAACTTCACACGCGAAATACACTGCGTTGCAATTTAAGATAACATTAGATATTTTAGAGCTAAACCTGAAATAAACGTGATTAAATTTTCAGTTAGGCTGACCTTAAGCAATCCATTGTCCTACGGACTTAGCAGACACGCCCTTAGCCGTAGATCTTACCACTTCAGACGCTCGCCGCGGACAGACTGACCTGGGCTCCTACCAAGGGTGCTTCCGTATACAAAACGGAAGTGACCAGAGAGGCAGCTTCCTATACCAACATGACAAGGGACGGACAGGACCATAATAAGGATAGAAACCTCTTTGCTTTTAGAAAGCGTAGCTACCTGTTCCGACGTTGGTCCTACTGTTCTCTAGCAGACAGGCTTGTCTGCTACCATCCAGCATGCAACTAGAAATACATTTGCTCATTCATTCTTTCACACAGAAGGGAAGGGGGATGACAGTATCTTATCATATACAGTATATAAAAGAAAGCGGATGTAGGTTCCGTATGAGACTGTGTGACATGAATTACATATAAACTGTGTTTTAAAGTGTAGTAGTGTGACAGATCGTTCTTGTTTATGTGTAAAAGTAACACGTTTCACTGCTCAGTCTCCTCCCAGATAGTCAGAAACACCACAGTAAATTTAGAAGAGGAATTTATGCCGTAAATGACAACAGATTTAAGAAATTAACATGAAAGGAATCCAACAGAGACCTTTCAGTGTGTATTGATGCGACTATTTGGGCATCCTTTATTGTGACAAGTGTGTTTCACTTGGTTTGAATTTGTTATCATATACTACTACAATGGTGAAATACTTATCACCTCACTTGACAATGACGCATTTTTTCCGGCAGTGGACTTTGTCTACTTCGTATCTGATTTTTAACTAAACATTTCGAAAAGGCCATCTGGACTTATTTATCACCGTGCAGGATAAAAAAGAAACATTAAGTAACTACATACACTGATGAGCGAGAACATTATGACCTCTGACAACCGCGAGAATGAATGCCGCCTGGTGGTGTTAGGGGCATGGGAGGCGGAAAGGAAAGTATACAAGCTGGGAAGCAGTCTAACTACGATACAGGCTGGGAATTGGGAAATCCACTTACTTAAGTGACATGACAAAGGGCAGTTTGTAATGGCCCGGTGACAGGAGGGATAATTTTGAAGGATCGCATCCTTTTGGCCATGTGGTGCTGGTGGCATCTCTGAAATAGCGAAGCTGTTTGGCTGTTCGCCTGTTTCTGTCGTGAGCATCTTTAGGAAGTGGTTGAAGGACAGTGAAACCACGAGAAGGCGTTGGACATCCACACCGCATCACACAAAGCGAATGTCGGAAACTCGCCTGCACTGTGAAGCAGGCTAGGCGGTGATCTGTGGCAGATCCAATGACATCGTCAATTACTATTGCCAGGGACACTGTATTATCGAGACTAGGCCATGGGTGAAATAAAACGCATTGCCTGGTCGGATGAAGCAGCTTTCTTGTCACATCAGATCGATGGTCGTGTCCACATACGTCGTCATCCAGGCGAACGGATGCTCGAAAAATGAATCGCGCCACGGACGTACACTGTGTGATCAAAAGTATCCGGACACCCCCAAATACATACATTTCTCACATTAGGTGCATTTTACTGCCTTCTACTGCTAGGTACTCTATATCAGCAACCACAGTAGTCATTAGATATCGTGAGAGAGCAGAATGGGGCGCTCCGTGGAACTCACCGACTTCGAACGTACTCAGGTGATTGGGTGTCACTTGTGTTATACGTCTGCACGCGAGATTTTCATACTCCTAAACATCCCTAGGTCCACTGTTCCCGATGTGATAATGAAATGGAAACGTGAAGGGACACGTACAACACACAAGCGTACAGGACGACATCGTCTATTGACTGATAGAGACCGCCGACAGTTGAAGAGGGTCGTAATGTGTAATATGCAGGCATCTATCCACATCATCAGACAGGAATTCCAAACTACATCAGGATTCACTGTAAGTACTATGACAGTCAGGCGGGAGGTGAAAAAACTTGGATTTCATGGTCGAGCGGCTGCCCATACGCCACACATCACGCCAGTAAATGCCAAACGACGCCTCGCTTGGCGTAAGGAGCGTAAACATTAGACGATTGAAAAGTGGAATAACGTTGTGTGGAGTGACGAATCACGGTACACAATGTGGCGATCCGATGGCAGGGTGTGGGTATGGCGAATGCCCAGTGAACGTCATCTGTCAGCGTGTGTAGTGCCAACAGTGAAATTCGAAGGCGGTGGTGTTACGGTGTGGTCGTGTTTTTTATGGAGGGGGCTTGCACCCATTATTTTGCGTGGCAATGTCACACCACAGGCCTTCATTGATATTTTAAGCACCTTCTTGCTTCCCACTGTTGAAGAGCAATTCGGGGATGGTGACTGCATCTTTCAACACGATAGAGTTCAAGGCAATCGTAAAATGCGTGTTAGACAGGTACGTGCCGAGTAAAACTGTGAGGGACGGGAAAAACCCACCGTGGTACAACAACAAAGTTAGGAAACTACTGCGAAAGCAAAGAGAGCTTCACTCCAAGTCTAAATGCAGCCAAAACCTCTCAGACAAACAGAAGCTAAGCGATGTCAAAGTTAGCGTAAGGAGGGCTATGCGAGAAGCGTTCAGTGAATTCGAAAGTAAAATTCTATGTACAGACTTGACAGAAAGTCCTAGGAAGTTCTGGTCTTACGTTAAATCAGTTAGTGGCTCGAAACAGCATATCCAGACACTCCGGGATGATGATGGCATTGAAACAGAGGATGACACGCGTAAAGCTGAAATACTAAACACCTTTTTCCAAAGCTGTTTCACAGAGGAAGACCGCACTGCAGTTCCTTCTCTAAATCCTCGCACAAACGAAAAAATGGCTGACATCGAAATAAGTGTCCAAGGAATAGAAAAGCAACTGGAATCACTCAACAGAGGAAAGTCCACTGGACCTGACGGAATACCAATTCGATTCTACACAGAGTACGCGAAAGAACTTGCCCCCCTTCTAACAGCCGTGTACCGCAAGTCTCTAGAGGAACAGAGGGTTCCAAATGATTGGAAAAGAGCACAGGTAGTCCCAGTCTTCAAGAAGGGTCGTCGAGCAGATGCGCAAACTATAGACCTATATCTCTGACGTCGATCTGTTGTAGAATTTTAGAACATGTTTTTTGCTCGAGTATCATGTCGTTTTTGGAAACCCAGAATCTACTATGTAGGAATCAACATGGATTCCGGAAACAGCGATCGTGTGAGACCCAACTCGCGTTATTTGTTCATGAGACCCAGAAAATATTAGATACAGGCTCCCAGGTAGATGCTATTTTTCTTGACTTCCGGAAGGCGTTCGATACAGTTCCGCACTGTCGCCTGATAAACAAAGTAAGAGCCTACGGAATATCAGACCAGCTGTGTGGCTGGATTGAAGATTTTTTAGCAAACAGAACACAGCATGTTGTTATCAATGGAGAGACGTCTACAGACGTTAAGGTAACCTCTGGCGTGCCACAGGGGAGTGTTATGGGACCATTGCTTTTCACAATATATATAAATGACCTAGTAGATAGTGTCGGAAGTTCCATGCGGCTTTTCGCGGATGATGGTGTAGTATACAGAGAAGTTGCAGCATTAGAAAATTGTAGCGAAATGCAGGAAGATCTGCAGCGGATAGGCACTTGGTGCAGGGAGTGGCAACTGTCCCTTAACATAGACAAATGTAATGTATTGCGAATACATAGAAAGAAGGATCCTTTATTGTATGATTATATGATAGCGGAACAAACACTGGTAGCAGTTACTTCTGTAAAATATCTGGGAGTATGCGTGCGGAACGATTTGAAGTGGAATGATCACATAAAATTAATTGTTGGTAAGACGGGTACCAGGTTGAGATTAATTGGGAGAGTGCTTAGAAAATGTGGTCCATCAACAAAGGAAGTGGCTTACAAAACACTCGTTCGACCTATACTTGAGTATTGCTCATCAGTGTGGGATCCGTACCAGATCGGGTTGACGGAGAAGATAGAGAAGATCCAAAGAAGAGCGGCGCGTTTCGTCACAGGGTTATTTGGTAACCGTGATACCGTTACGGAGATGTTTAATAAACTCAAGTGGCAGACTCTGCAAGAGAGGCGCTCTGCATCGCGGTGTAGCTTGCTCGCCAGGTTTCGAGAGGGTGCGTTTCTGGATGAGGTATCGAGTATATTGCTTCCCCCTACTTATACCTCCCGAGGAGATCACGAATGTAAAATTAGAGAGATTAGAGAGCGCACGGAGGCTTTCAGACAGTCGTTCTTCCCGCGAACCATACGCGACTGGAACAGGAAAGAGAGGTAATGACAGTGGCACGTAAAGTGCCCTCCGCCACACACCGTTGGGTGGCTTGCGGAGTATGAATGTAGATGTAGATGTAGATGTAGAGCATCTGTTCATAAAGCACGGCCTATGGCGGAGTGGTTATACGACAATAACATCTCTGTACTGAACTGGTCTGCATAGAGTCGTGGCCTGGATCCTGTAGGACACCTTTGGGATGTTTTGCAACGCCAGCTTCGTGCCAGGACTCACCGACTGACATCGATACCTCTCCTCAGTGCAGCACTCCGTGAACAATTCCCTAAAAAACCTTCCAGCACCTGACTGAACGTATGCCTGCGAGAGTGGAAGATGCCATTAAGGCTAAGGGCGCACTAACACCATATTCAATTCCAACATTACCGATGGAGGGCCCCACGAACTTTTAAGTCATTTTCAGCCATGTGTCCGAATACTCTTAATCACATAGTGCAGGCTGATGGGAGCAGTACTATGCTATGGCGGACGTTCACCTGGACTTCCATGGTATCTGTGGTAGTAATCGATGGCACCACGGCAACTGTGGCCTACGTAAACATTTCTGCTGATGCTTCATTTTTTCCCCGAGGCGATGAAGTTTTACAGCAGAATTATTGTTCGTTTCATAAGTGGTTTGAGGAGCGTGATGTGAAGTCACGCGGATGCCTTCGCCACCAAGTTCGCCTGATGTGGACCCGATGGAACCTATCTGGGACAATATCGGGTTCACCTTCTCCCCTGCAAACCACAGAACTGAAATGTATAGGAATTAGCTAGCTAGTGCGAAGGTGTCTGGTGCCACTTACTTCCTGAAACCTACTGAAGAGTTGTCGAATCCATGCCAGGCAGAATCGCAGCTGTATTGCGTCCTAAAGATGGATCAACTCGCTAATTAGCAGTGGTCAAAAAGTTTAGACTGAATAGTGTGTGTGTGAAAAGGTGGTGTCTGCTTTTTCGGGCATGTCCGAAAGGACAGACACCACACGCAATGCGCAACTGTTATATTATGTAATTTAAAGGTGGATGGGGGAGGGTGGGGGAGGGGAGAAAGGAGAGGGAAGGGAAGGAACTGTTGAAGTGAGCGGCATCGGGACTTGGACTTTATGTAGAATCAGCGGCGATGAGTGAAAATGTGTGCCGGACCGGAAGTCAGCCTGAGGGGATCTCAAAGTAGCGAGAATGGAGGAGATGGATGGGGACTGCGGTTAGGTGGCGGTAGGGGGGAGTGTGGGTCGGCCTGGAGGCGTGCCGAGGTAGTCTGCACAAAGGCGAGAAACACTGTGTCCGGATGGCGGTCGGGTTGCGCAGGATGACAGTCACTGGAAAACATTTGGCAACGTGCTGCGTATCATGACCAGAGAATCCCAGCAACTGCTCTCCGTTAGGCCAGTTAATAAATAATCGACGCACTGTGAAAGTAGAGAGTGTATACAGCGCTGTTACAGTGCTGTAACTGTTCCATGTAAGTGATACAGGTGTGAGACTAGTGGTAGAAGTCGGCAAGACAGGAGGAACAATAAATAAATAAACACGATTGACTTTCAGTCATTTGTAAGATGAACCTATAGCAACAAAACATTGCCTTTATTCAACAAGAAGAACAAAAAATTCTTTTCGCGCAGATAAGTTAATTTCCTCTATAATGTCTAGAAGAAACGACTTTTTTTGGCCTTATGAGAAGAATACATTTTGTTCAATTAAGAGTAATACGCGCTTACATTCAGTTCGCCATTTATCTTTTTTTTTAAAAAATTATTAAAATGGCTCTGAGCACTATGGGACTCAACTGCTGTGGTTATCAGTCCCCTAGAACTTAGAACTACTTAAACCTAACTAACCTAAGGACATCACACACATCCATGCCCGAGGCAGGATTCGAACCTGCGACCATAGCAGTCCCACGGTTCCTGACTGCGCGCCTAGAACCGCGGCCATTTATCTATACTAAAGGAATTTTGTTACTTTATGAAGTCGGAATAACGACGAAATACTATTTATTTCTTCATTTCCATATTATAATTTTATTATTAGCGTGTGCAAGTACACAACAAAGGCTCTGAAGCCTGTCCGATGGAGGCGCCTTTGGTGAGATAAGGAACGGGCTGTAAGGGGGGTTGGATGGCCCATTTACAAAAATATAAAAAAAGCAAAGAAAAGAAAACAAAAGAATAAAAACGTGTTGCAGTGGTTAACGTAACTACCTAGTAAGCAGGAGGTCCCGGGTTCAAATCCCGGCCCGGCACACATTTTCACTCGTCTCCGCTGATTCTGCATAAAGTCCCAATGTACCTGACAACAATAAATAGTTCCTTGCCTTTTCTTTCCTTTCTGCCCCCTCAACTTCCAATTTACATAATATGAATAGCAAACAAATTGCACAGGCTAAGCCGGTTGGTAAGAAACACCAAGACAGCCATTTTTCTATCGAGTGCTTATGCTCAACGACCCACAGAAATTTTTAAACACAAAGTTGGTACTGGACTCAAGCAATGTCTTCACGATTGGTCAGCGTTATCCGATGTACAAGCGGCGGTCAAAAAGTTTCCATTCGAATGCCACACTAATAAGATTTTTGTTATTTTGCTGTTATTATTGTTGATCTTCTCTTAAGTATGTGGAATACTTTTGTACATCAGCTGCACAACTGTTAATAATCGTTTCACGTATCACTCAGTACTGAGAATTCTTTGCTAGATGACTACTGCGTTTCTGTGTGAATTGTTTCGTTTATCTGTAAGATATTCATTAAAACTGAAAATACCAGCGGCTCCCTGTGCTGTTTTTTCCTCTGAACTTATTTACGAAATTCCCCCACTTTGAATAATTCGAAACACCACATTTTACATAATTTTTTAAAATTGTAACTGAGGATTCACAGATCAGCACCTCTGAAGATGTTAATACGTTAAAGGTAGCAGCTGATATTGTCGCACCGGACCATTGGCGACATCGCCCATCACGACTACTGGAATTCCCACAATATCAGCACAGCGTTTCTTTGTGCCCAAGGAAACATTCGCTTCTTTCAGAACTACTCTGGCGCTTGACCAAGAAATGAAGTGGACCATTGCGAGGTGTGGGTGGAGATTCCTGGCTCTGTGCACATCCTCATCTCATCACCTCACAGTTCAGTGACACAGTAAAACAATACACACTGGCTCCAAGTGTAGGAGCTGAGAATGAGTACTAGATGTAGAAACACTTACATACGTTTTCATACACCTGTCATGCGGGGCTGCTTTAATACAATAACAAAATGACTCTGAGTACTATGGGACTTAACATCTGAGGTCATCAGTCCCCTAGAACGTAGAACTACTTAAACCTAACTAACTTAAGGACATCACACACATCCATACCAGAGACAGGATTCGAACCTGCGACCGGAGCGGTCACGCGGTTACAGACTGTAGCGCCTAGAACCGCTCGGTCACACCAGCCGGCATATAATAATGCTGAAACTTCCTAGGTTAGGGGTTCAATAGTGAGTAACATCAAATCGTGGTAATTTAGTACGACTGCGTGCAACGTTCGTTGCTGTCATAGAATAACAAGTACAAATAAATCGTCCTGAAAACAGACGAGCGGGTGCAATTTTCATTGCTTGACAAAACAATAAGTAAATTTTCCTTGTACTTGGCCACTGTGAACAAGGACAACGCTGACACTGTGAAATTAACCAAAATGTGCATACAAAACGTTATATTTATTTTTAATGGGTCGTCCAACCAGGAAAAGTTGTAGGACAGGTTAAAGGACCTTGATATTTAAGTAAAGCCTGGCTATATGAGGAGTTCATTTTATTAGCATGTTTCATGAAGTTAACAAGAAACTGACAGAGAGCAGAGATATCTGAATATTCAGTTAAACTGTCTAAGAATGACGCTAAGACTGTGGTAGGTACCAAAATTTACTGGAAGATTGCGAGGAGAATAAAATACCAAGATCTGTGCAGCTCGCGAATCCAAAATTACAGTTTACAATAAATCAAATTGGTAGCACAGGTTGTGTACTAGAAACACACAAGTAAGTGAGCTGTTCATAATATGGATGACACTACCGCACATTGCGAATTTCCTCAAAACAGCAAAGTGCGCCGACCAGCACCCCATGGTCAAAAGGATGCGATCCTTCAGAATTATCCCTCCTGACTGTAGCCGGGCGCTGAATCCCCTAACTTATTTCATCCTTCCCAACTCCCCATATCCGAAAAGTTTACTGTAGGGGATGACTATATGCTGTTGCCATTGTGATGGGCGAGAATTATTGCTAAACTCATGAAAAAGCAGGGGATAGCACACGTAATTTGCTTACTTTTATGGGCATGATGCACATTTTTAAACACAAAGTTGGTACTGGACTCAAGCAATGTCTTCACGATTGGTCAGCTTTATCCACCAAGAGCACTGTCTACAGTGACACAATTATCTTGGCTGGACCCTGGTTTTGAAACGAATGCAAATGACTCTCTCACGCTGGGCAGATGGTGTCGTAATTTGTTGCTCTTTGATGTTCGTACAGAAAAGTCAAAAATGTCATGCTCAATTATCCTCTGAGCATCACAGGGTGGCCATGGCATTCACTAACCTCATGGACTGCAACCTTCAAAAGCCGCTGACTCCACAAAACTACCCGTATCGCCAATGAGGTGTTTTCACCTTGTGAGATTCTCAGACTGTCCTCTACCTACAAAAGAGACGACACTCTCGAGGATGGACGGTGCAAACCTTCCTTTCCAAGCAGTCAGCTCCCGTATTCTCAGTAAAATAACCACGAAATCGTGGCAGAAAGTGAATTAACATCACATATTGGGTGTGGCAGCACAGTCACAGTACTAGGTAGCAAATGTTACAGAATTATAGGACGAGGAATTCCGCCTTATGCAAGACACCTTTTCAGTTTAGTTTTACCCAGACATGTTTCAGCACTTTTTGCGCTATTTTCAGTGGGCTATTTTATTTTCTTACTTACGACAATATGTAATGGCGGCGAAATCTCTGCCCACGTTTGAAAATTCGTAGAAAGTGATTTCTCAAACGACCATAAGTCACAGAAATCAGCGTATTCACTTCGCCAAAACAAATGAGAAAACACTACAACATCAAAGCCATGAGAAGTTGTAGATTGTGTAGTAGACTAGCTTCATGTAAGTAAGAAAATAAAGTAACCCACTGAAGATAGCACAAAAAGTGCTGAAACATGTCTGGGTAAAACGAAACTGAAAAGGTGTTTTGCATAAGGCGGAATTCCTCGCCCTATTTTCATAGCAAGCACGGATATAAGAAGAACTGCAACATCACAAGATGACTGTTACAGAATTATTAGAATGTCATAAACATATATATCAGAATATAAACATTTAATTACTTTACATAGTTTTAGCTATTATCATAACTCTTAGTTATAGTATTCTAACATTCTGCCATAAGGCACATGACTGAAGTTCACTTACACATTAACATAACATAGATGGATAGTATCATCTTGTTGAGCTGAATGTATGTACTGCAAGGTAAAACTTGTAATAATATATGTAAGCAAGCAAATAAATAAATAATACCCTTGCATATATTCCCAAAGTTATTTTGTCTGTAGATGATTTCTAATTTTGCTGTGGTTGTAAGGTGAGGTAAGTTTTGAACAAACGTAAATTATGAAACTGATGATCTAATAAAGCAACAGGTTTCTTGGCATTACAGGTTAGTACATTTTTTTCATCATCAAGTGCATGCAATGTGCTTACTGGACAAACTATTAATCAGCTGTTGTATATATTGAGCGCCATAGTGTCTTACAGTACCTGATGATGAACAACATATTTCGTAAATGCCAAGAAACAATAAAATGTTTACTTGCCTCTTTTCAGAGGATCCAACGTTATCGTGTTAAAAGTCTGAGTGTACAATATGTCTACAAAAGCTATATGGTAAGGTATCCAACGCTTCAAAATTCATGAAATTCATCGTTTTGTAAGGGTAACGTGAATCGACTGGTATGATTCGCGTCCACTTTTTATTTTGTGAATCTCTGAACATCCATTACAACGTCATCCATACTAACTTTCAATTTATAATCTTTACCTGCTCTATGTTTGTCACAAGCACAGAAAAAATATGATATTAGTGGTAATTAGTTTTATAATTAATTAACTATATGGTACTAACATATATCAAGTTAATATAATGAGCTAGTGGCTAAGGATTGTCTTCAGTGTTTTGTATGAGTTGCTGTTTTTAAGTCAATGCCGTTTCCACCATCAGGCCGTTGCACATCTGCGGTCGGTATATGCGCTCTTAATACCTGCATGTTAGGACGATTAGTGAAGTTCATGTAAAAACGCCATGAGCAGTGGAATGAGAATAAAATGAGTTGTATCGTTTAAAGGTGACTATCGATGCTCATGATAAGTGCGAAATGGCCGGCCATTTGAGATCACTAAAGATTTGCTGCAAAAAGCTAATGAATATGTTCCAAAAACAGACGTTTTACGATTTAGTGCTTATCTAACGAGTTTCCTCGAGTGTGAAAAAGTGATCATCATAAAATTCTTACAGAACGTTTAAATAACAAAAAGTTGTGCTTACACTTCGTACCGAAAATGCTGACTGACGTGCACAAAATCTTTGAATTTTCTTGAGCTGTACAACAATGAAGCCGACGAATTTTTAAGCCGAATCGTCAATGGAAACGAAACACAAGTGGTCCATGATGCACCGGAATCTACACAACAGTCCATGGAAAAGAAGCATTCTTCATAAGCAAAGAAAATAAAGTTCAAGCAAATAATTGTTGTCGATTACCTGAACAGTGTTTTGATATATGGAGGAATCTTTTGCCTAAGAGTAACACTATTATTGTGACATCTTAAATAAATTGTGTCGGACAGTCTAAAGCGAAAGGCATAGCAAGATCAGTAAATGGGCTATAACAATGCCCGTTCACATTTCGCTCAACGAACACAAGATATCATCGCGTAATATAAGAATAACAATTTGATCATCGGCCGTATACTCATGGTATACTCTCCAGCCGACTAGGAAGTGCGTGGCAGAGGGTTCTTCTCATTACACCACTATTATGGTTTCTTCCTGCTCTATTGGCAAGAGTAGTGCTTAAATATCTCTATGCGCCTCGTAATTAGTCTAGTATTCACTTCACGGCCGCTACAGGATCGACACGTAGAGTCTCACTTAACACTGGGTCTTGGAGCTAAATACGCTGTCGTGGGATAGTTGAGATCTGCTTCAAGCGTCAGCCTGTTGAGTTATTTCAGCAGCTCCAGTGAGTCAAACAAACCCATGACGATTCAAGCTGCACCCATTTGTGTAGTTCAGTATCCTGTGTTAGTTGTTTTTGGTGTCGATACCACACGTTTCAACACCGTTTTATGCGGGTCGTGCAGGTGTAATTGTTATTTACTTAAGACACGACCACCTTTTTAGTTCTTGCTTTGGTCTCGTACTTTTCCAAACTGACATGTCACTATCGAGCTCAGCTGTTCAGCACGTAGTGGTTGCGGGTGTTGCTGCGCTAGCGAACATAAAAACAGCAGCGTTCGAAACGGCGCTACTGTAACCTTGTGTGTCAGCAGTGACGTCACGAGCTGGAGGGAATATTCTGCCGGCAGGCGGTATCTCAACATTCGGCGCATGGCGGGCCGACAGCCGGTGACGCGGCTGTAATGGCGACACTGACCTCGTCGCCGCCGGCAAAGGCGGAGGTTAGGGCCCTGAGGACTGCCGGGCAGACACCGGCCTAATCTGCCGCCAGCAGGTTAGCTCGCGCAAGACCACAGGACGCCGTGAAGGCTGCAGTACCCATCAGCACCGCCAACACAGGAACTTTCTTTCAACGTATACATTCTGCGCATCACAGTTAAGTGCGCGGCAGAGGGTAGGTATTGTACCGTAAGTTAAGTACTATTCCCGTTCTACAGGGTGTTACAAAAAGGTACGGCCAAACTTTCAGGAAACATTCCTCACACACAAAGAAAGAAAATATGTTATGTGGACACGTGTCCGGAAACGCTTACTTTCCATGTTAGAGCTCATTTTATTACTTCTCTTCAAATCACAATCATGGAATGGAAACACACAGCAACAGAACGTACCAGCGTGACTTCAGACACTTTGTTACAGGAAATGTTCAAAATGTCCTCCGTTAGCGAGGATACATGCATCCAACCTCCGTCGCATGGAATCCCTGATGCGCTGATGCAGCCCAGGAGAATGGTGTATTGTATCACAGCCGTCCACAATACGAGCACGAAGAGTCTCTACATTTGGTACCGGGGTTGCGTAGACAAGAGTTTTCAAATGCCCCCATAAATGAAAGTCAAGAGGGTTGAGGTCAGGAGAGCGTGGAGGCCATGGAATTTGTCCGCCTCTACCAATCCATTGGTCACCGAATCTGTTGTTGAGAAGCGTACGAACACTTCGACTGAAATGTGCAGGAGCTCCATCGTGCATGAACCACATGTTGTGTCGTACTTGTAAATGCACATGTTCTAGCAACACAGGTAGAGTATCCCGTATGAAATCATGATTACGTGCTGAGCGTGGGTGGAAGAAACTAAAATGAGCTCTAACATGGAAATTAAGCGTTTCCGGCCACATGTCCACATAACATCTTTTCTTTATTTGTGTGTGAGGAATGTTTCCTAAAAGTTTGGCCGTACCTTTTTGTAACACCCTGTATAAAAGTTCGGAGTGTCGGATGATGTGTGCACGTCCAAAGGTTAGTGTTATTTCCAAAGCAGATATCAAGTGTCTATCTATAGGGCTTTTTCGGCAATTGTGCTACACTTTTCAGCGGAACGGACAAGCCTACTGATTCACGTTGCTCCAGTATGCATATCGGTATCCCATGACTTACGCCATCTCGGTGTATTTTGGCAAGATCTAACTACTACAACTTTTATCGCACTTTTTATCTGCTATTTACAACCACCATAGGAGGCAGACTGGCAGTAACCATGCTGCCGCTCTTCGTCCTATTATTAAAACAATTACCAACGTAAAACATATTTTTAAGAATGAAGATTATCTAATCTTCATAAGGTGCTGATGTACGTAATCTTGAGATCTGCAAGGATGCAAGTCGTGCGGGCTGCTAGTAACTGTTCCTAGATGAGGGATTTGGATGCAGATGTATTTTGACAGGTAGTTATATGAGAGAGTATGTGTGATCAGTAATGGGAGCGTCAAGGGGCAGGACGTAGGGGGTACGATCATAGTTATGCAGGCTGAGTTGGAGCCTCTTTTTGGATATAACATAATTGATATGATGGATAGATACCAGGAATAACGTCATCACCTAGATGTCAATCGAACTTGGAGGCATGAAATGTTTCGAACTGTAACGAAGGTGGGACGTAAAGTCAAACCAGTACTATTGTTCAAAGTTTTTATGAGTAAGATTTTGCGGTAGACCTAGGACTGACGAAGATATTGGACGTGGCTGAGGAAGTGACTTCTACAGGGGACGGTTGTGTGAGGACGAATGGATGTGCAAAGCGAACAGGGTCAAGAATTTCGAGTGCTAAAACTTAGGAGGGGTGAAGATCCATGTAAAGTTTGCATAGGTAAGGATGGGACGGATGCGTGTCTTGAAGGTGTGTACACCATGTATTCTGCCAGCTACTATCAGGTAAAACTTTCTAGCGTATAATTATACCATCTGAAAAAAAGTTTTTGTCTGCAACTAATATTACGGTGTCGGTTAAATAATTAATGAATTAACATTTAAGTGATTAAGACAGCCGATAGTTTGAGTACATATAGACCCGGCAGAGCACTCTCTCGTGTGAGACCAGAGTTGTTATTCGTAAGTGAAGCTCAGCCAGTAAAGAGCCTGAAAACGAGCGGAAAGCATGAAAGCAAAGCCCAACTATGTGATTCTTTGACATCAGTAATCGACATATAAATCCGTAGCAAACAGAATACCAACACGCGAAACAAAAACACTATGAACTTATTCACGTGCCTATTATTTGCGAGTGAGAGAAGCTGATTTCAAATGATTTGAAGGTACAGATATGATGTTCAGATAGGATGTTAAATGTTCTGTCTTGATGTTTGAGCATTGCCATAATGGCTGACCTGTTTATCAGATATGTTCACGTATTTTGTATTGTGTTTTCCATACATATGCACCAGGTGAATTCATTATCTTACACTTTTTCTTTCTTCACAAATTCTACTATATATACGTTGCCTCCGAGCATTTAATCTTTGTTTCATGCAAAATGTGCTCCATTCACTTACACCGCAACTTCCTCAATGCTTGCTTGTAGTGCTTGAATTAGTTTTTCTTAAGAAATATTGGCAATGCAGCTGAGGTGATGCTGATGCAGTTCTTCACGTTATACGGTGGCGGAGAGGGGTCATCGTAAATTATTGCCCGTATCGCCAAAATCCTCCATTTTCAAGTTTTTTGTAGTAAAGGTGACAGATCACAAAAATATTTCTCCTACACATCAGGGCAGTATCGAACGAGGTTCACAGCTAATGTTCTGGTTCAATATTCAATCGTGTTACTTTCAAGTATGCTCCCCCACCCAACTCCCACTTTGTTGTGCTTTGTCTAAGCTTTGCCATCACCAAACTTAATCGTCATAGCCACATAGCGGTATGAATGGCTCATATTCTGTGTCTGGGGATCTAATTCAAGACAAAATCCGAGTTCATCATTTTATATGAATATTCAGGCATGGTTTCGAAAGGAGACGCAAGCTTCATCATTCCAGATCAGTGCAAAAATTTAAGGAAATTTAGAAATTACGAGATTCTGACTCTTTAGCATAGTCAAGGTCTCCCGGACTTCACAAACAATATGTTATACCTTTTTCATCGTACGTTCAGCACCAACGTAAATAAATGCCCGTACAGTACTATCAGAGATTAGTCGGCGGGCCCGCAGTGCACCTACGTCAGATGTTGCGACGCTCCTGGAAGTAGGTCCAACTTACGTATCAGTTATTTCGTTATTGTTCTATCATAAATGAGGCAGACCAAAGCACTCAAAGTACCCATTGATTTTGCTGATCACCTTGTTAAAAGCTTAACCTGTGTAGCTCACGATACAAATCTCACTGCACAGTCGCTTTCTCTGTGGTGCCAGTGATGCTCATGTGATCTTGTTGTTCCCGTACACTGTGAAAGTGTGTGGAATTTCTTCGTGTTCTGAAATAAAAACCTCGTGTGTTAGGAAAATACGACGATTTTGTTAAAAGCGCTGTGAGATCGATGGTGCCTGTGAGGGAATTGGATGGCTTATGGATGCTATTGTTGATCGGTCCCTCGTCAGGGTAGGAGCTGAAGGGATCGATGGAGGAAAGTGCTAACATACAATTTAGCAAGGATTTGTCTGATCACGGTGTTTGTTACATTTTCAAATACACCATATGCTGGCAACAAGTAGTTACTTTTTTATTTGTAGAAAGAGGCATTACTATATATATTGCTTTATCTTATTGCCTTTTATGTTATCGTCTTTGAACTTAGCCAACATACAATAAGCAGCAGTTATTCTGTTTAAGACTTTCCCGATGTTGTAACTTCTTCATTGGTTGATGGGCGTCGCGACAGATAATGTTGTGGAAGCTACACAATATTTCGACGAGACAGCTGCTCGTCATCCTCAGGTGCTTACTGACGTGTTCCTCTTCTTTTTTCTTTATTGTAATTTCATGCCCCTGCCCTACATGGGCAGGGGAGGACTGGCAGCGGTAGAGTCCACCGCTCTTCAGTCAAATGGCTTTACAAAAATACATGAAAGGGGATCTCTTACATAAAAAGGGGGATAAAAGTGGGACATAAAAAACACAGTAAATGGAGATGATGGGAGTTAAAATATACACTAATACGGGAACATGCACTGGGAGACAGTTAAAAAGTCGACATAAAGTTAAAAGAACACAACTGCCAATTCGTTGTGCACTTAAAATCAATGAAGTCAAACACAAGTTAAAAATCACACAGAGCGAGACACTTAAAGAGGAACCACTGGAAACGATGGAACACTCAAGAAGAATAAAAACCGCTAGTAGGGACCTGCCGAGGGTCTGGGGGCGGGAGAGGAGGGAAAAAAAGAACGTGTTCTGTGTTTTTTTTCCCTTTATTGAGTTTTGATTCCCTCCAAAGGGGGCTGGCTGGCAGCAGCTCAGTACGCCGCTCTTCAGCCTACAGAATTTTTTAACCAGAAGAAGAAGATAATAAACAATAAAAGCAGGCGATAAAAACGGTGACTTAAATTGTAAAATGGCGGAAAATTGTGGAAGGTAAAACATAAAACAAAGGGGCTATGCTAATAAAATACACAGGAAGTAGACAGGTAAAATAGTAGACAACCGATTAAAAAAACACAGCGACAGTCTGGTTCTGTTTGCAAGAGATATAAAAATCATACCCAGTGGCAGCATGATTTCTGTTCGCAACACTTCAGAAAGGACACATAACACTGAACACTCACTTGAAACACTGCACGAAAAAGTTGGCATGAAGATGTCACACCACAGCCAAGGGCAGATGGGGGGGACCCGGACAGATGAGGGGAAAAACAGGGGGAAGGAGAGGAAAAATGAAGTGGGAAGAGGGGGAGTAGCCGATGGAGGGAGTGGACTCATATGGGGGAGGGGGGCAGGGCAGACGCGAGAGGGAGTGGGGAAAGGCAGAGGAGGGGAATGCAAAAGGACTCGGGGGAGAGAAGAGGGACAGAGAGAGGGTAGGCAGCAAAAAACAGGATGGAAGGGGGGGAGACAGAGCCTGGGGAAAGGACAAAGGAAGGGAGGGGGAGTTGAGGATCAGAGTTGATAGGAGGGATAAATGGAGGGAGAGAGGACATCATCCAGGAGGGGGAGTTGACAGAAGCCACCTTTGGAAAGGAGATGATGGGTGTAGAGGTGGACGGTAGGGGGGACATAACAGTGAAGGTGCAGCAGAGGTTGGGGGTTGAAGAGGAGAGGAGCAACCAGGGGATGAGGGGGATCAAGGTGGTGGGAGGTGTAGAGGATGCGGATATGTTTGAGGAAAAGGAGTAGATGGGAGAAAGGAATCAGTTCATAGAGGATCCGCGTGGGGGATGGGAGGTGTATACAGAAGGCGAGGCAAAGTGCATGGCTTGAGGATCTGGAGGGACTGATAGAGTTGGGGAAGGGGCGGGGGTGGCGTTTTCCTCAATGGCGCCCCCATATATACGCTGCCTTGCAAGGAAAGCGCAGGCGCCAGGGGTTGAGGCTATAACGTCATTGTAGACGAATCATAGAGCACGGTGACGTCCAGTGCCACCTGCCATACAGATGGATCACGGGCTTCTCATTTGCGACGAAGGAAAAGCGCAGCCACAAATAGCGGCATAGCGCGCATGCGTGCGGAGTGTTGGCGCCCAGTTTAAGTGTGAGGACTTTGACTCTCCGTCCGTGTTGACTCGGATTCGTTCGTCTGCGGCCGACTATGCCTTAGTACCGCCAGTGTTAGTTCCCATGCCTTCCTGAGTTGAAATCCCGTGTCTCTATTGATCAGGTCATTACTTACACGATTTTCGACTGCTTCTATAATGATGGAGTCCCAGTACGTGGAAGCGGATGAAAGGATCTTTGTCTCTCCGTAGTTCGTGCTGTTTCCCGTGTCAAGACAGTGTTCAGCCACAGCAGACTTCTCTGGGTGACCCAGTCTGATGCGACGTCTGTGTTCTGCACATCTATCCTTAACAGTGCAACACGTTTGGCCAATGTATGATTTCCCACACTGGCACGGGATTTTATATATTCCTGGTCTCCTTAGAACTAGGTCGTCTTTAACAGGACTCAGAACACTTTGCACTCGCGTTGGAGGACAGAGGGCACACTTTATTTGATGTTTATTGAAGAGCTGCCAATCTTAAAGAACACGCCACCAACATACAGTAGAAAAATCATCCTCGTGGAGTTCTCTGTTTCTTCTGGCTGTTCTTGAGTTTTAGAGGACGCAGGTTTAAATTCATTACGATTCTGTTTATCAGAGAGCGAAGATGGCTAAGCTCTTCTGATAAGCTCCCTGCATCAGAGATAATTCTGGCTCTATGAACTAGAGTCCGCAACACGCCATTGCTTTGAGATGGCTGATGGCAGCTCGTAGCTCGAACAATATGTCAGTGTGAGTCAGTTTGCAAAACACACTGTGACCCAAGGAACCGTCTTCTTTTCTGTGGACCAAGACATCAAGAAACGTGATGTCACCATTTTTCTCCACATCCATGGTGAAGCAAACGCTGGGATGGAGGGAGTTAAGGTGTTCCAGAAATACGGGAAGCGTTGCTTCTCTGTGTGGCCAAACAACGAAAGTGTCGTCCACATATCTCCAGAACATTTAGGTTTCAACAGCACAGACTGAAGTGCTTTTTCCTCTAAGTCTTCCATGAAAAAATTAGTCACTGGGGGAGACAAGGCGGTACCCATAGCAATCGTCAGTCTGCTCATATATGAGCTGGCTTTATATGCTTTTCTTGCGAGTCGGCGTATATATTGGCGAGCCATTGCAGCAATACGTCAGTAAGCACCTGAGGATGAGGAGCAGCTGCCTCGTCGAAATATCGTGCAGCTTCCACAACATTATCCGATGCTACGCCCGTGGGTTAGCACGTTCTTCCGCCGATCCCTTCATTGATAGCTCCAGTTGTGATCTGGATTCCTCTGATGCTGCTATGGAAGGAGTTGAGAGATTACCAGACAACTGATCGTAATTACTACCCTGTGTGGCTTCAGTATTTTGCTATACAGTGAAACGTCGACAACACGCTGTTACACTACACATACATAACGTACATAAAATACCCTGTGTCTACGACAGGTTGTACTACTGATCGTATATCTCGTAACTTCGTTTTCTTATTGATCTGTTATTTAGAAAATGTACTGTATATTGTTTCATTATGTTTACCTACTATAATAAAAAGAATTTGTAGCGTTTGCCCACTGTTCATTGTTTCTACGAATCACTTATACGGGGAATTCGACGTTTAGCTGTTCGGCTGTTATGATACGCTACTGTTGAAGCTGTACTCTGATTCCCTCCAGACGAGGATCTAAGTGACGGAGAGGGCGGCTGTGGCCAGCTGCTGGTTAGTTAAACGCACAGCCGGTAAAGTGAAGTACAGGCTGCGAGCTGCAGCACAGACGCGTCGTTATGATACTACGCGCGCGACTCTTATAGTGGACAGGGCTTGATTTACGTTCCGTAGTAAGGAGGCTCCATCGAGGTAACAACAAACGCGGAGGTATCATAAAGCAACGGTTACTTCAGTGTTAAAATTGTGGTGAACAGCGTATAGTGCCAATATTTTGGTTGTTGTTGTGTTGTCTTCAGTCCTGTGACTGGTTTGATTCAGCTTTCCATGCTACTCTATCCTGTGCAAGATTCTTCATCTCCCAGTACTTACTGCAACCCACATCCTTCTGAATCTGCTTAGTGTATTCATCTCTTGGTCTCCCCCTACGATTTTTACCCTCCACGCTGCCCTC
The DNA here is from genome assembly GCF_023898315.1 of Schistocerca nitens. Classification (NCBI taxonomy): domain Eukaryota; kingdom Metazoa; phylum Arthropoda; class Insecta; order Orthoptera; family Acrididae; genus Schistocerca; species Schistocerca nitens. The sequence goes on along the minus strand of NC_064614.1, from coordinate 641,640,186 downwards.
CAATGCTAAATTTGTGATCCCTTGATGCCTCAGAACATGTCCTACCAACCAGTCCCTTCTTCTTGTCAAGTTGTGCCGCAAACTCCTCTTCTCCCCAATTCTATTCAATACCTCCTCATTAGTTATGTGATCTACCCATCTAATCTTCAGCATTCTTCTGTAGCACCACATTTCGAAAGCTTCTATTCTCTTCTTGTCCAAACTATTTATCGTCCATGTTTCACTTCCATACATGGCTACACTTCATACAGATACTTTCAGAAACGACTTCCTGACACTTAAATCTATACTCGATGTTAACAAATTTCTCTTCTTCAGAAACGCTTTCCTTGCCATTGCCAGTCTACATTTTATATCCTCTCTACTTCGACCATCATCAGTTATTTTGCTCCCCAAATAGCAAAACACCTTTACTACTTTAAGTGTCTCATTTCCTAATCTAATTCCCTCAGCGTCACCCGACTTAATTCGACTACATTCCATTATACTCGTTTTGCTTTTGTTGATGTTCATCCTATATCCTCTTTTCAAGACACTGTCCATTCCGTTCAACTGCTCTTCCACGTCCTTTGCTGTCTCTGACAGAATTACAATGTGATCGGCGAACCTCAACGTTTTTATTTCTTCTCCATGGACTTTAATACCTACTCCGATTTTTTCTTTTGTTTCCTTTACTGCTTGCTCAATATACAGATTGAATAACAGCGGGGACAGGCTACAACCCTGTCTCACTCCCTTCCCAACCGCTGCTTCCCTTTCATGCCCCTCGACTCTTATAACTGCCATCTGGTTTCTGTACAAATTGTAAATAGCCTTTCGCTCCCTGTATTTTACCCGTGCCACCTTTAGAATTTGAAAGAGAGTATTCCAGTCAACATTTTCAAAAGCTTTCTCTAAGTCTACAAATGCTAGAAACGTAGGTTTGCCTTTCCTTAATCTTTCTCCTAAGATAATTCGTAGCGTCAGTATTGCCACACGTGTTCCAACATTTCTATGGAATCCGAACTGATCTTCCTCGAGGTCGGCTTCTGCCAGTTTTCCCATTCCTCTGTAAAGAATTCGCGTTAGTATTTTGCAGCTGTGACTTATTGAACTGATAGTTCGATAATTTTCACATCTGTCAACACCAGCTTTCTTTGGGGTTGGAATTATTATATTCTTCTTGAAGTCTGAGGGAATTTCGCCTGTCTCATACTTCTTGTTCACCAGATGGTAGAGTTTTGTCAGGACTGGCTCTCCCAAGGCCGTCAGTAGTTCTAATGGAATGTTGTCTACTCCCGGGGCCTTGTTTCGACTCAGGTCTTTCAGTGCTCTGTCAAACTCTTCACGCAGTATCGTATCTCCCATTTCATCTTCATCTACATCCTCTTCCATTTCCATAATATTGTCCTCAAGTACATCGCCCTTGCATAGACCGTCTATATACTCCTTCCACCTTTCTGCTTTCCCTTCTTTGCTTAGAACTGGGTTTCTATCTGAGCTCTTGATATTCAAACAAGTGGCTCTCTTTTCTCCAAATGTCTCTTTAATTTTCCTATAGGCAGTATCTATCTTACCCCTAGTGAGATAAGCCTCTACATCCTTAAATTTGTCCTCTAGCCATCCCTGCTAAGCCATTTTGCACTTCCTATCGATCTCATTTTTGAGACATTTGTATTCCCTTTTGCCTGCTTCATTTACTGCATTTTTATATTTTCTCCTTTCATCAATTAAATTCAATATTTCTTCTGTTACCCAAGGATTTCTACTAGCCCTCGTCTTTTTACCTACTTGATCCTCTGCTGCCTTCACTACTTCATTCCTCAGAGCTACCCACTCTTCTTCTATTGTATTTCTTTCCCCCATTCCTGTCAATTTTTCCCTTATGCTCTCCCTGAAACTCTGTACAACCTCTGGTTCTTTCAGTTTATCCAGGTCCCATCTCCTTAAATTCCCACCTTTTTGCAGTTTCTTCCGTTTTAATCTACAGTTCATAACCAATAGATTGTGGTCAGAGTCTACATCTGCCCCTGGAAATGTCTTACAATTTAAAATCTGGTTCCTAAATCTCTGTCTTAGCATTATATAATCCATCTGATACCTTCTAGTATCCCCAGGCTTCTTCCATGTATACAACCTTCTTTTATGATTCTTGAACCAAGTGTTAGCTATGATTAAGTTATGCTCTGTGCAAAATTCTACCAGACAGCTTCCTCTTTCATTTCTCTCCCCCAATCCATATTTTGGTACAGCATAGAAATAAACTTAATACACATGTAAGATATGCAGGTTAATTTCCTCAGCAGTTAGTGTAACGTGTTTGTCACACTTGTGAATTTAAAACACGATTGTCTCAAAAGCAGCTTCACGTCTTGTAGGTCTACAAAACAACAGAATGATATTGGGTATGTAATCACTTACGCTGCTCAGAGCAAATGCAGGCGAAGACTAAGTTGCAAAAAATAATTTAAATAGTTCATAAAAAAAGAAATGATCAATTAACTTTCTTGGTGAATCAAAAAGGTTCCAATTAATGGCGCCTGTTTTACACCGGAATGCTGACACACGGAGCCCATAATTGAGTCATATAGAACCGACTGATGATGTTTATTAAGATTAAAGGGTCGCCTCGCCAGATAGTTGCAGGGCAAAAATGATGATACTCAAGCCGTCAAAATTAAACATTAATTTATTTATCTTCAAAATCACTTCTCAGATCAAGGTAAACTACAGTTACAATTCTCTTTATCAAGTACAAAAATTAATTGTCGTGGAATAACACAAATCATTCGCGGTACAACATTCCAATGAATTCTGAAAACACCGTATAAATGCCGAAAGCAGCTGAAACCTACTGAAAATATGAATGACTTTTCAGACTCTGAGCAGCTCACAATTACAAGAATACTGGAGTAGATCCTAGAGGAAAATAAATCAATCAATAAATAAAATGCAATAAAAAAAGGAAAAAACGCGAACTCACGTTATGAAATAAAATCGCCAATTACGAACTGCGCAGAACAAAAGCAGTGAAAATGCTGAACGGAACCATTATACAAAAAAACAGTGAAAAAAGCGCCAGGTAGGAATGGTGGTTATCGCTGAAACAACCAGTTTTCGGTTATATCGTCTTTTTTCATAACCTATTTAACCCGAGTATTAAAACCGCTCACAATAAATGGTTTCTGAAATAATTGCTTTTCGTTGTTTTATTCCTGTTATTTCCTGTAATAAACGTAGAAATAATTCAAAGACTGAAAATTTTTTCGCCACCAGTTTCAAGATACATAGAAACAAAGTACTGCATGAAACAGGCGAATAAAAAGAAAACTTAGTCCGTCCACCGTCCGCTGTTTTCCTAGAAAAGTGATAAGTGTCTAAATACTACAAGAAATCACCAGCACTCTCGTATTGAATGTAATTTTTTGAAACACTGCTCAACAATTATATTGTAATTATACCATTATTTAAGAATAATCAATACTAAACGGGGAAACTCAGGCTGAAGAACTCTCTTTTTCGTCATAACGTGTAAGATTTCACGGCCGGCGTGTACATTAATTAAAACTTCCGGGCTGAATTGCCGTGGTCCATATATAAAACTACTTCCCCTTCCTGACGTTTCGTTGCCTACTGCGGGTAAATCTTCCGAGGTGAGTCGGCGACTGGCTGGTAGGCGCTGGAGGTCCCGCTTATATAGAGCGCTTACATGGCGCCATCACTCATCACGTGCTTTCGGCTTTAAAACTGTCTCTGGCTAGTGCCATCTCTCTCTATTATAGGTAATCGATTGTCACTTCGTCGACCGCCATACCTTGTCTAGTTTTAATCCTTCTTCTTTTTTATTAAAATTATTTTTGTGCTTGTAGATCTCTATAGCTTCTCTATCCCTTTCCACCCTGAACACCTTTTTTTTTTTTTTAAATGGTGAATAAAGTTGAATTCTCTGTATACTTGGGCATGGTAGAAACTGGGAAAAATAATAAAAAAACTTCCATAAAAAATGTAGCGGGAAAACAACTAACACAATCGTGAGGGTCAGGTTTTATTTCACCAAAATTATTCTCTGACTTCCTGCTATTTGTTTGATATTATAAGTTGCCTGAGGAACAGTTATGAATAAAAAATTAGTCTTTAATTACTTTTATTTATTAGTTATTATAAAAAATATTAAATAGATTGCAAATCATATTCTGTGGCAAAAAAATTAATAATAATTTTTATTTATTTATTTTGTAACACAAAGTCATCGTTCAGACTGCTTCACTTTTCGTGAAATAATTTGAAACAATCCTTTCCTTTTGCAAGACATAAGTACTGATTGCATTTTATGCACTTTGTCTTTGTTTTGGAACTGCAGCGCTCATACTGACATGTTCGTGGTGACAAAATATCATCCACTGTCGGCCAGTGATCATACCCATCATATCGCCTGTCCAAATCTGGTTTCGGATGGGGTTTGTAAACTTTTGCCTTTGTGGAGGTGCTTAACGTATCATCTAAGGGTGTTTCAAACTCTTCAGCTCTCAATACTGTAGTAGTTAAAGCTACGAGGCAAACTGTGACATCTTCTTCTTACTGTGTCGATCACTGGCTGAAATTTCAACAGTCTATTAGTTTTAGCCTCTTCAGGTGGTTTTATAGTATCAACAAAGTGCACATTATTCCTGAGCGCAAGGAACCGGTCTCTAGACATAGTGTCACTAATAGCTGATAAAGAAATAGATTTCTTCCAGTACATGGGTAGCCTAGGATACCTCATGCACCCCATCATTAAATTTATCCCAAAAAACACCTTCAGTTCATCAGCTGTAGGTCCCTAGGGATTTCCCTGTCTTTGCAATACTATACATATTTGTATATTTCACTGCCTCTTCAAAAAACGTTTCACTGAAATATTAACAGAAATATTCAGCAGGAGTTCCAATTGGTGAAGGACTCTAGAATTAAAAAGAAGATATTTTAGTAAGAAAATGGGAATGATACACGAAATAGGTAACTCTGATCGCGCCTCTTTGTCACTGGCCTCAACAGCACTAATTAATGTTTGGTGGATGAAACTTCTCAACAAAATTTGATCTCCGAAAAAGCAGTGGTCTGACACCTTCTGTGACACTGTGTGAGCTCCTGCGCTCTTCAGGAACTTCTTAGGCACTCAAATCATCATCAGACGAGTCATCTGCCTGCTGAATATTTGAAGGAAAAGGAACAAACTCGTCGTCTTCATCTGACGAAATGCCACTCAAACCCGAATCCTCTAATACAGAACGGATTTGACTGTCTGATAAACCTGCATACAATAACGGGAATTTGCATAAAAACTTTCCCATTCAAAACTGTATGAAAAGCAGTAATATAGGGAGGCCAATGACACAATCAACAACACCCACTCGAGGATGAAGTTACACAGTCAACACCTAACCCGCACAATCGTGCTAGTACAAATTTAACGCACAATTACTGTTCAAAGATATGAAGTTACTAATAATTATCAATATCACAACTTTGTGCACACTATTACAAATAACCAGATCCAGCAAATCGCTGAAACAATTCAATTTAACTTAATTATGAGCTACTAATCAGGCGCCGGCATAATGCTCACTTCTCGATCAACTTATACAACATGTGCTGCAATCTGTTGGCGCCCGGCATAATGCTCACTTCTCGATCAACTTATACAACATGTGCTGCAATCTGTTGGCGCCGAATGACAACATAAACATGAGAAACGCGTAGCGCACAACCTGCACGATCGTTGCAGGTCGGTTGGTAGCAAGGCAAGAGATTCAGTTTGTCGTAAAAAAATAAAAACCGCACCCGCACGATCGTGTGGGTTCGGGTGGAAAGGGCTATGCATGCGGGTATAATAATGTGAGGTCCTAGCTATCACGTTTGTCTCACTAAATTTAATTTCGTGATCACCGTCTTTGAAAACGTGTTCCGCTACAGCTGATTTGTCAATATGTCCCAACCTACAGTTCCTTTTGTGTTCCGTTAGGCGGGTATTAACACTCCTTTTCGTTTTTCCAATATAAACCATGCCACAGCTACACGGAATTTTATACACACCTGGGGTGGCTAAGGAGTGTCGTGCGTCTTTCGCCGATTTTTAAACTTTCACTGATTTTCTTGGTAGGTCGAAAGATTATCTCCACTTGAAACTTGGTCAAAACTTTCTCAATACCGTCCGTGACGTTATGAATAAATGGAAGAAAAACTTTTCCAGCCGACGGCTGTTGTTGTGTATTTTCGGACACTTTTCTTCTAGGGTGGCGTGCTCGATCTATCTCGTTGTCAGTGTACCCATTTCTCTTGAAAGCCGTTCGCAAATGGCTCAATTCACCTTGCAAATAAATTGGCTCACAGATGTTATTCGTCCTGTCGACTAAAGTTTTTATGACTCCTCTCTTCTGCCTAGGATGATGATTCGAATCTTTATGTTGGTAACGATCGGTGTGTGTGTCTTTCCTATATACCTTGTGCCCTAAAGTCCCATCTGCCCGTTTAATAACCAATACATCCAAAAAAATTTAGTTGTCCATTACTCTCTTTGTCCATGGTGAATTGTATCTTTGGACTGAAACTGTTTATGTGCACCAAAAAATCACTTACTTCATCCTCAGCATGATTCCAAATCACAAAGGTGTCATCCACGTATCGATACCATTTCAAAGGGTAGCACTTAACACTTTCGTTGTAGGGTCCTTTTTCAGTTTTTTATAGGTGGTACGACCCAAGAGGTCACTGATCTTCCTACGATTATCCTCACTCTTCAGCACGACAGTAGCATTACCCTTGTCAGCAGTAATTACAATAATATTCCTGTCCGCATTAATCTCCCGTAACGCCTTCCTTTCTGCTAGGGATAAATTACTGCTGTGTGACTTGGCTTTACGTAATATCCTGGCTGTTTCCATCCTGATTTCATCGGTAGAATGCGGTGATAACAGACGAATCCCTGCTTCTACTTTTATATTGGTAACAATATCTTCCGTGGGAATCTGTGATGGAGTGATAGCAAAATTTCCTCCTTTCGAGAGCACAGAGACTTCCTCCTTGGATAGTTCTTTCCCGCACAAATTAATAACTGTATTGGAATTGTCTGTAATAAATATTTCCTATTTTTTGTAAATGCTCAAACTTCTTCTTTTGCATATTAGAAGACACTTCTGCGCTACGTTCCATAGATCTGAATGTTAATCTATCCAGCTTATTCCAATCACCCAACCGCATAATATTGCTAATACGTAAATGAAGATTTAACAGTTGACTACTAGTTGGCCGGCCGAAGTGGCCGTGCGGTTAAAGGCGTTGCAGTCTGGAACCGCAAGACCGCTACGGTCGCAGGTTCGAATCCTGCCTCGGGCATGGATGTTTGTGGTGTCCTTAGGTTAGTTAGGTTTAACTAGTTCTAAGTTCTAGGGGATTAATGACCTCAGCAGTTGAATCCCATAGTGCTCAGAGCCATTTGAACCATTTGACTACTAGTTACCGCAAGTCCTCGACCTGTTTGATGGATCCGCTCCCGCAGCATCGCCAATTCCATGCGTAAATAAATACGGTTCGCTTGCGCTCAGTGGAACATTCTTCTCGCCTTTAAAAACTTCGGAACCGTCCCAGTGTCTCGACAACGTAACAAAAACGTGAGTGAACACAGTTGTTGAGTTTTTTTTTTCTTACGTAGGCTCTCAAGTCGTCGTACCATAATCGACAAATCCTCCCCGTAGAGGCGTCTAATCATAACATGTAAGCTTTCACGGCCGGCGTCTTCATTAATTAAAACTTCCGGGCTGAATTGCCGTGGTCCATAGATATAGAGAAGCTATAGAGATCTACAAGCACAAAAATAATTTTAATAAAAAAGAAGAAGGATTAAAAATAGGTAAGATATGGTGGTCGACTTTGCACCAACGAAGTGACAATCGATTACCTGTAATAGAGAGAGATGGCACTAGCCAGAGACAGTTTTAAAGCCGAAAGCACGTGATGAGTGGTGGCGCCATCTAAGCGCTCTATATAAGCGGGACCTCCAGCGCCTAGCAGCCAGTCGCCGACTCATCTCTTTTTCGTGTTAATTTGTCCGTTTTCAAGGGCTACAAGCAGATAAAGAAATATCACGTAGACACAAGCAACAGATTAGCTACTTCCAGTTTTTGTTGTAAACTATGAATGAATTGTGAAGTTACAAGTTTTCTTCTTATATGAAATCGCAAGTTCGTTGTGGTTCCTCCTTTTCTTAATCTTTTAAAGGAAATGGATCAGTGCACTTCACTGGTACCGCACTTCGTAAAATACTTCCAGACTAGGGGTGTTGCTATTCTGTAATACAGTTGATGTCCAAAGACGATAGCTTGAAACTATCGTATAGACCAGGGCCGGCCAGAAATTCTGCCGGCCGAAGTGGCCGTGCGGTTAAAGGCGCTGCAGTCTGGAACCGCGAGACCGCTACGGTCGCAGGTTCGAATCCTGCCTCGGGCATGGATGTTTGTGATGTCCTTAGGTTAGTTAGGTTTAACTAGTTCTAAGTTCTAGGGGACTAATGACCTCAGCAGTTGAGTCCCATAGTGCTCAGAGCCATTTGAACCATTTTGAACCAGAAATTCTGCACGCGTGCGGTGCTCCTGCACATGTGCAACTTCCGGGTCACAGCGTGCACGCCGCAGCCGTCAGCGTTCATGTAGTGCATGTTTCTACGCACAGATGTCGCTTTATCCACTTGCTGGGATACTCTGTACCGGCGCATTCTAGTGCTCTTTCCACAGCTTGCAAGCCAACCATGGGAAGGTATTTCGCGTATTAAACATTTAAAATACTGTCACAGTCTACTCATTGAGACGTCTACTTTTATGTTAACAGTATAACCCAGTAAGACAAGTAATACAGCTAACAACCGTGGGTTTTTATTAACGCAGCTTGACTGACGGCACGTAAATACGAGTAATTTTTTTGATCTATTTAAGAGAGAGAGCACTTAGCGACTTCCAACGAACCTTATTCATGATTTCAAATAACATTAAACTAATTCAAGGTTTCCTATAACTAATTCTCGGTGCCCTCAGTTACACCCACATAATTTCTGTCTCACTGACCTCTGAAAAGAATGATAACCGCAGACCTGTCGATGATCACCTGTTATTTCAATACCATTATTGCTACATCTTTCATCAAATCCGTCTGAAATCTGCATAATAACCGACAATTAGACGAATGTCACGTTTTATCTAGTTCAGCTGAGCGTAGCCCTTCACACATTAAAAAAACCTTAAATGGAAGTATAGGTTGGAACAATCGGTTTAATGACCAACTTTCCTGATAATAATGTAACATGCAGCAGAATGAGCCACTAATGCACAGTTAGTAAACAATAATTTTTAATTATGAAAGGAATAAATCCAAACACGTTTATCACTGGTCATGAGAAATGATAATCGAGTTGATGTGTCTCATCCATTTTCTTAAGGACATTTAATTTTGCTTGCCGTTCTTCACTCTTGAGTACACTACACTCGTCTTTGTGATATGTATTGTAGTGTCTTTCAAATGGCTCTGAGCACTATGGGACTCAACTGCTGTGGTTATCAGTCCCCTAGAACTTAGAACTACTTAAACCTAACTAACCTAAGGACATCACACACATCCATGCCCGAGGCAGGATTCGAACCTGCGACCGTAGCAATCCCACGGTTCCGGACTGCGCGCCTAGAACCGCGAGACCACCGCGGCCGGCGTAGTGTCTTTCAATTGAAAACTTACGCTGGCCGCCTATTATTCGGCGGCGTAGCAAACATTGTGTTTCCCAGTCATTTTCAAACGATTGAGAACATAGATCTCCTGTCCTTTGCTTTTTCACAGTACCTGCCATTTCTCAGTACATCTCTGTCAAGGTTACGGTTACCAGGGATAAACGAGTCTGGGTATGTTGCGCTCTTGCTTGTACCACATAAACAGGGAAGTGGAGCCGCCGCCGTTCATTTAGGACACATGTCTAATAACAGATGTCGCTGTCGCTCGCCGTCGCACACGTGCGCACATGTGCAGCACTTCCGCACGTCTGCACACTGTGCAGCATTTGGCCGGCCCTGGTATAGACCATATGGGGAATCTCTCGCACACTGCATGCACCCGCATACCATCCAACAGACCACGCCACATGAGAACAAGTACGTTAAACTGAGGTGAAAAACGTCATGAGTACCTCCTAATACCATGCCGGACCAACTTTTGCCCGGCGTAGTGCAGCAGATCGACGTGACAGGGACTCAACACGTCGTTAGAAGTCCCTGAGCCATGCTGTTTGAATAGCAGTCCATAATTGCGGAACTCTTGCAGTGGAGGATTTTGTGCACGAACTGACCTCTCGATTCTGTTCCGGAAGGGATTCGTGGCGGGGAATGTGGGTGGCCAAAGCATTCGCTCGAGTTGTCCTGAATGTTCTTCAACCCTTTCGCAAACAATCGTGGCCCGGTGACGTGGTGCATTGTCGTCCATAAATTCCATCGATGTTTGGAAAGATGGTGGCCAAGAATGGTTGCGTATAGTCTCCAAGTAGGCGAACGTAACTGTATCCAGTTGATGACTGGTTGAATTCGACGAGAGGACCTAGTCCAGTCCATGCAAACACAGCCTACACATTACAAAGCCAGCACCAGCTTATACAGTGCCTTGTTGAAAACTGGGTCCACGGCTTTGTGGGCTCTGCGCCACACTCGAATCCTACCACCAGCTCTTACCACCTGAAATTGGGGCTTATCTGACCAGATCACGATTTTCCAGTCGTCTAGGGTCCAACCGATATTATCATGAGCCCAGGTGAGGCGCTGCAGGCGATGTCCTTCTGTTAGCAAAGACACTCACGTCGATCGTCTGCTGCCACAATCTATTAACGCCAAATTTCGCCGCACTGTCGTGATGGGTACGTTCGTCGTACATCGAACATTGATTTCTGTGGTTATTTCACTCAGTGTTGCTAGTCTGTTAGCACTGAAAACTTTAAGGAAACGCCGCTGCTCTCGGTCGTTAAGTCAAGGCCGTTGGACACTGCGTTGTCTGTGGTGTGAGGTAAGGCCTGAAATTTGGTATTCTCTGCACACTCTGGATCTCTAAATATTGAATTCTCTAACGATTTCCGAAATGGAGTGTCCCCTGCATCTAGCTCTGTCTACCACTCCTCGTTCACAGCCTGTTAATTCCCGTCGTGCAGCCATAATAACGTCGGGAACCTTCTCACATGATTCACGTGAGTACGAATAACAGCTCCGCCAATACACTGCCCTTTTATACGTTGTGTACGCGAGACTACCGCCATCTGTATATGTGCTTATCGTTGTCTCACTACTTTTGTCATCTCAGTGTAATACACGGATGGGCCGAAAGAAATCTTCAGTCCGGAACCGCGTGACAGCTACGGTCGCAGGTTCGAATCCTGCCTCGGGCATGGATGTGTGTGATGTCCTTAGGTTAGTTAGGTTTAACTAGTTCTAAGTTCTAAGTTCTAGGGGACTGATGACCTCAGAAGTTAAGTCCCATAGTGCTCAGAGCCATTTGAACCATTTGAACCGAAACAAATTGACCACCTGTTTAATAGTGTGTTGCTCCATGTTTGGAACGCAGAGTAGCAGCGATTCAGTGTCGCGTGGATTCGACCAGTCCTTGGTAGATTTCCGAAGGCATGAGCCACCAGAAATTATTCATATATCACACAGTGCTCGTAAATTACTGGCAGGTGGTTTGTGGGCGCGGAGCTGGCAACAGCGCCCCAGATGTGTTCCACTGCATTCAGAACAGGCGATATCACCGTGAGTTCACTCCCATGCTGTTCAAACCACTGTGCCACGATTCGGACTATGCTAAGCGATAGTTGAGCAGCTGCAAGGCTGTCGCCATCGGGAAATACGCCAACCATAAAGCGGTGTAGGTGATCCGCAATGATGTTCATGTAGTTCGCAGCTGTCATGATACTCTGGATTACAACTGTAACACTGAAAATGCAGGATGCAAGGCACCTGCTCCCGATATATAACTTTTTTCTGAATTATATGTAAATATTTGTAATTTAAAATGGTTCAAATGGCTCTGAGCACTATGGGACTCAACTGCTTTGGTTATCAGTCCCCTAGAACTTAGAACTACTTAAACCTAACTAACCTAAGGACATCACACACATCCATGCCCGAGGCAGGATTCGAACCTGCGACCGTAGCAGTCCCACGGTTCCGGACTGCGCGCCTAGAACCGCGAGACCACCGCGGCCGGCATTTGTAATTTAAATGCTTTCTTGTAATAAGTATCGGCATTGCTTTACTGTATGTGTAAGTTTGGGTAGAAGTCTGTTGACATTCCATTGTATTTAGCCGTTTCTTACTGTGAAACTTATAAGCTCTGGGAAAAAGCCAAAGGAATTGTTATTTGCCTCGACTAGCAACGATAATAGCAGTGCTTGTGCGTTGTAAAATGTTTGGGCAGGGAGTTGTTGCGCATAGCGCGCGGAGAGAGAGGGAGACGGGTTCCAGTGCTTGTAGTGTGCTGAAGTGTGGTGTTAACGCTCTCGCAGTAGAGACTACCATTTTCGGCGGCAACATGTACGCTCGCCGGCCAGATGTCTAGTAGCAGGAGTACGGACACCGGACGGGCGGAAGAGGCTGTATTAATTACGATTGCCCGTTCCTGTAATTAACTGTGGCTCCACAAGATGCTACCGTCTTCAACAACAGCAGCATTTCCAGCAACACAGTTTCGTCGTCGGCTCCGAGTTTCGTCGTATGCACAGCACTGAAGTAAGACTGTTCATTGGTAGAAAGTATTAACGGCTAACCCAGCACCACAACTGAATGTGATTTGACTGATAAAATTTATTTAAATAATATTCATGATAATAATAATGTGTCCTCATTGCCCCCAGACATTGTTACCAAGCTGGATGCTTGTTCCTTTTGTTCCTTACATGCTGAGTGTCATAAGAAACAAATTGAGTAGTTACAGCCAGTTTATTAATGAATAATTTCACTTTTAAGAATTTCAGCCTCAGCCTACTTTCAATTAACTGTTGTACAACAGAGGTTTTAGTATATGACTAAAGTAAAGCAATTTCATTTTTCAAGTTTCAGAATAAATCGCTGCAAAAATCCAAATCTAAAGAAATGCACAAATTAAGAGTGCACAAGTTTTATTTATTTTACATATAGCGTGGAGCACATGGCTGTTTGGTTTGGTATGTATTCTAGTATTTAATTCTGTTCAAGTTAGTAAAAAGGCTCAGTTGTTCAGACAGTAATATGAAATCCAATTTGCAAAATAAGTAATAGCAAAGTAAAAAGTGCTTGCTTTTTTTCTAAATTTCATTGATGACGTTATGTTGAAGTCACTGAAAGTCATTGTTCAAAAACGTTCAAATGTGTGTGAAATCTTATGCGACTTAACTGCTAAGGTCATCAGTCCCTAAGCTTACACACTACTTAACCTAAATTATCCTAAGGACGAACACACACACCCATTCCCGAGGGAGGACTCGAACCTCCGCCGGGACCAGCCGCACAGTCCACGACTGTAGCGCCTGAGACGGCTCGGCTAATCCCGCGCGGCAAAGTCATTGTTCACATAACGAAGATCAGTACTAACATACAGTTTAATTGCATATTTTCAAATCATTACTCGATTGCCTTTTTCAAAATTTAATGCCAAACATAACGTAAGAGTGACTTCTCAGTTTTCTTTATCATTGCATACTCACTTAAAATTAGTGTCAAAAAACGTGGCAGCTTTCAGTTGCTACGTCGTGTTTAGGAATACATGTTTTTCTTTCCCATCATCTTGTACAGGATTTTGTATGTAAATTGCCCCAGTGGGCTGGCGACCGTTAATTATTTCCTTTTCGTTCATTAGTGTAACTTCTGGATTCATAATCAGCGGTACCCATTTTCTGTCCAATGTTGTTCGTGAGTGAATGCACAGAATAACTTTCATTTTCCAAATTATAGCCCTGTTCGGTTTAATTATTTTTTATTTTTAGTAGACTTTCTATCAGAAGGGTCGGTTGTACACTTTCCTCCTATTTATCGGTGTCACTTCTTCGGGAAAGCTAGCCTTATCCAATTAGAAAAAATCCATTAGGCATACACGCGATCCACGGTCATATTTTATATCGCAAGCAGGATAGGCCGATTAGTAAGAGGGAGGTTACATTACCACACGTCCCATGGAAGACTAGATGAGGTTTTTCCACAGTATAATTCTGCCCCCCCCCCCTCCCTCCCCAACATAATACTGCCTCCACCGGACTGCGTCCATAACGCGCTGTATGTTTCCAGCAGGCGTTAGCCTAGATGACGGTGTATCTGGACACGACCCAGCCAGTACGTTTACATTGATCCAGATTCAATCTTGATGATACCCGTGCATATTGAAAACGGAATTTACGATGTCGTTGGGTCAACACGGAAAGACGTAGGGTTCAAATGGTTCTGAGCACTATGGGACTTAACATCTGTGGTCATCAGTCCCCTAGAACTTAGAACTACTTAAACCTAACTAACCTAAGGACATCACACACATCCATGCCCGAGGCAGGATTCGAACCTGCGACCGTAGCAGTCGCGCGGTTCCGGACTGCGCGCCTAGATCCGCTAGACCACCGCGGCCGGCAAAGACGTAGGGGTCGTCGGCTACAGAGCCCCATATTCAACATCGTGCGCTGAGCGGCGCTTTTCGAAATACTTGTTAAAAGTCTGCACCACCATTGCACTCTGTTGTCAGATCCAGCCATCCTGCTTTATAAGCGGGCAAGCCTCCAACGTCTAAGTTCCGTCATGAGGAGATGAAGTCCGACAGCTTTTAGTTTCAGCTTACTTCAAGTTTCCACAGGTTTTCTCGACAGCAGCACACGAGCAGCCGACAAGCGTCGCCGTTTCCGAGATGCTCGTTTCCGGCTCCGGGACGCAACACTCTGTTTTTTATTAAAGTCCCTTACGTCAGTGGTTTTTCCCAAGTGTGGATCGTATCGTCGCTAATAGGATAGCGCATTCGTCTCTGCTCCAGGTACATAATTTCCTTACCGCATAACCCGCATTTTGCTCTTCTAATGCAGAGAACTTTTGTACATGTCGTGGACCGATCAAAACTCTCAAACTCCAAAGAAGCTCTGTCATTATACAGAATGTAACGAGTGCAAGGGAAGCTATTTTTATTTGTGATTACAACAGTATTTACTTTATTTGCAGGCTAATAATTATTGCTATTAAGAATAGTATGTTTTTGGTTGGTTAGTACCTCCCAGTACATCTGACAAGAGCAAGCTACGAGGGTTGTCCGGAAAGTAAGTTACGATCGGTCACGAAATGGAAACGACTATGAAAATCCGATAAAGCTTTGTAAAGATGTGTTGGGCAGTGTCTCTAGTACGACTCTAGGTAGAATTATGTCGCTCTTTTCATTCCTGAGCTCTTAGTGAGCGCGTAAAGATGTTATAGAAAATAGTGTCTCCCGCCAAGTACGAGGGCCTGGTGAGAATTTTCCCCTGAAGCTATGCAACCAACATTACATAACTGTCGTGCGGTTTCTTCTTCAAGACAATTCTCAGCCTCATTCTGCAGGGGCAATGAAGATGTTCCTGCATCGTTTCAATTGGGAATGTTTGGTTGCCCACAATACAACCCGTAATTGTCTCCCACTGAGTTTCATCTCTGCTCAAACGAACCGCTGGCTATGAAGACAACATTTTGGCACAGACAACGAGCTTTAGGCCAGCGTAGAGAACTGGCGGAAAGCACTGGCGGCTGCCTTCTATGATGAGGGTATTGGAAAGTTGGTACAACGCTACGACGAATGTCAGTCAGAACGGCGACTACGTAGAGAAGTAGCTGAAAGGTGTAGCTAACTGTTACAAATGAAACATTTCTGATTTCCACTGTGATTTTCATTTCGCGATCAATCGTAACTTACTTTCTGGACAGCCCTCGTATTAACACTGGACGCGTGGACATAAAATGGTTATTCTGCACTGACAAGCGTAGTACACTTAGTGGTGTAGTTACGGCCGTCCGTGAAACATCAGGTCGCATAGTTGGTGTCGTGTTTGTGGGAGGACTATTAGAAGCAGAGAAAAAACAACAAACACGCTGATTTGTGTACATATTAAGGTAGCACATGTAAGGATATCTGCACTTATGCTCGTTACACACTGTATTGTGCTTCCTCGCGCTTTCGGGTGCTGGATTCAGCTGAGCATGTAACTTACCACTGCGTCTGCATTTTTACGAGTATGAACTTTTTGACATCGATTGATGGAAGGTTGAGTTCTAAAAGAAGGGATAGGAGCTGCATTGCTGCATGGCGTGGGCTAGGGCGTTGCTGCCGCTGCTGGAGTTCTGGTTATTGTTCGTATTTTAATCTCCCTGTTAACACATACGAATAAAACGAACGTCGTGCTGGACTAATTTGAGACCGGTCTATCGAGTGGACACGTAAATCTCAGCTTCAAAAAGCAGTTTTTTTTGTAACGGGGAAGCAACAGACGCTTTCCGTCGAAAGAGGACGTCGCATGAAGGATGTGAAGCAAAATTTGTTTTGGGTTTCAGCTACACATTGCGAGAATGAAATTGCAAATACACTGACGGAAAAAAATCGCAACACCAAGGAGGATTTGCGTGACATAAAGGAAAGTTGGTAGCCGTATTTCTGCATCTGAAAGATGATGTCTGTTAAAATTTTGCGCGAACGCATAGAAGTTTTTGCTGTAAATATGTGCAGCAACGGTCGTGAGCGTCAGTTACCTTTGAAACTGTACGTGGTGAGTTGACGCTGACCTGGCAGGAATGTGGCCACCGTACATGATTGCTGGCAGCGGCGGTCATTGAAATGTACGGTCGTAAGGAGTCCGGGCTCCGGAGGGCCACGTAGCGCTATCGAGCGGGAAGACCGTCGTGTTCGGCGTATGGCTCTGGCTGGTCGTAGTGAATCTGCAGCAGTAATCTGAGCAGCAGTTGGCACTACAGTGACACAACGAACTGTGAAGGAGAGCTCCGAGCCAGAAGCCCTGTAGCGCACATTCCACTGACCGCAAACCACCGCCATTTGAGACTTCAGCGGCGTCAAACGAGAACTCGTTGGACGGCAGGGTGGAGGTCTGTTGTGTTTTACAATGAAAGCTGGTTTTACCTCGGTGCTAGTGATCATGTGTTGGTTAGGAGGATGCCAGTTGAGGTCTTACACCCAACCTGTCTGCGTGCTAGACACAATCCACCCACGCCTGTAGTCATGGTCTGGGGTGCAATTTTATATGGCAGAGGGAGCACTCTCCTGAATATCTCACTCAACCTGACCCTGACCTCACATCTGATGATTTGACCTGTTTGACCTGTTGAGATGCCGTTCATGAACAGGTTAACGCTCGGCCACTTACCGCTGTGGTAACCTAACTCGCTCTACAAAGCGTCGACTTGTTGCCTTGTCTTGCTCTACCACCAGATCTGTTTCCAAATGTGGGGCATCATCGGACGACAAGTCGAGCGTCGTCCACAAGCAGCATTAACCGTCCCTCCATTTATCGACCGAGTGCAACAGGCACGGAACTCCTTCCCAAAAACTGACGTTCGGCATCTGTACAACACAATGTATGCACGTTTGCATGCTTGTATTCAACATTCTAGCAATTACACCGGTTATCGATGTACCAGCATTTCACATTAGCAATGGCTTACATTAAACTGTGATTTTACAATGTTTATCGCTTAAATAAGTTACCTAGAAAAATGTATTCCCGAAATTCACTACTCTACATTAACTGTTTTTTTGATGTTGCGGTTTTCTCCGTCAGTGTATCTCCTAGGACAGACACTCTCTATACCGTATGTCAGATCATGTACATGACAATCCACAAGGGATTAGGGTTATGCAACACTCAGAATTCGGAGTGGTGTGGGGGCCCTGCGTGATGCAATCAGTGCTTCTAAACGAGGCGACAGGAAATCAGCGCGGAGTTGGATATACTCCGCAAGCATCTCACTCCACATGGGTTCACGATACATCAACAATGTTCACTGGAGACTGGTGAACAAGCGGCCGAGGAGCCACTCCCAAGCTGCACATAAGCTGTACCTCTTGGTACTGCACACACCATGTCATATACAGGTCAATATATTATATACTATTAGTATATATATACGAGGGCTATCCACAAAGTACATTACATTTTGGAATTAAAAATAAATAAAGTATTGGAAATTTTTTTTATTATATACAGATGAAAGCCCCACTTAAATACTACTTTTCTACATAGTTGCCATTTAAATTAAGGCACTTATTGTAGCGATGGACGACCTCTTCTTGAAGCTGTGCGTCGTCATCAAAACGCTGCATAGCCAACCACTTCTTCATTGCTGGGAATAAGTGGAAGTCGCTCGGTGCCAGGTCGGGACTGTACGGCGGATGAGGAAACAACTCCCACTTAAAAAGATCAGAGAACTACACGAGTGGCATTTGCCGTGTGGGCCCGGGCGTTGCCGTGAATCAGCAAGATCTTGGAGCCCAACTTTCCCCTCCGCTTGTTTTGTATTGCTCTTCTGAGGTTGTGCAGAGTTTGGCAATACCTTTGAGAGTTTATTGTAGTGCCTCTTTCCAGGAAATCCACAAAAATCACACCTTTTCTGTTCCAAAAGAAGAGGTAACCACGTGGTTGAAGGCGCAGGCGGCCGAATTTTACGACGAAGGAATTTCCAAGCTCGTCCATCGCTACGATAAGTGCCTTAATTTAAATGGCAACTATGTAGAAAAGTAGTATTTAAGTGTGGCTTTCATCTGTATATAATAAAAAAATTTTCCAATACTTTATTTATTTTCAATTCCAAAACGTAATGCCCTTTGTGGATAACCCTCGTATATATACTATTATATACTGAAAGGTTTCAGATAGATTATATAATGGTATGACAGAGATTTAGGAACCAGGTTTTAAATTGTAAGACATTTCCAGGGGCAGATGTGGACTCTGACCACAATCTATTGGTTATGAACTGTAGATTAAAACTGAAGAAACTGCAAGAAGGTGAGAATTTAAGGAGATGGGACCTGGATAAACTGAAAGAACCAGAGGTTGTACAGAGTTTCAGGGAGAGCATAAGGGAACAAGTGACAGGAATGGGGGAAAGAAATACAGTAGAAGAAGAATGGGTAGCTTTGAGGAATGGAATAGTGAAGGCAGCAGAGGATCAATCAGGTAAAAATACAAGGGCTAGTAGAAATCCTTGGGTAACAGAAGACATACTGAATTTAATGGATGAAAGGAGAAAATACAAAAATGCATTAAGTGAAGCAGGCAAAAAGGAATACAAACGTCTCAAAAATGAGATCGACAGGAAATGCAAAATGGCTAAGCAGGGATGGCTAGAGAACAAATTTAAGGATGTAGAGGCTTATCTCACTAGGGATAAGATAGATACTGCCTACAGGAAAAGTAAAGAGACCTTTGGAGAAAAGAGAACCACTTGCATGAATATCAAGAGCTCAAATGGAAACCCAGTTCTAAGCAAAGAAGGGAAAGCAGAAATGTGGAAGGAGTCTACACAGGGGCGATGTCCTTGAGGACAATATTATGGAAATGGAAGAGGAGGTAGATGAAGATGAAATGGGAGATATGATACCGCGTGAAGAGTTTGACAGAGCACTGAAAGACCTGAGTCGAAACAAGGCCCCGGGAGTAGACAATATTCCATTAGAACTACTGACAGCCTTGGGAGAGCCAGTCCTGACAAAACTCTACCATCTGGTGAGCAAGATGTATGAGACAGGCGAAATTCCCTCAGCCTTCAAGAAGAATATAATAATTCCAATCCCAAAGAAAGCAGGTGTTGACAGATGCGAAAATTACCAAACTATCAGTTTAATAAGTCACAGCTGCAAAATACTAACGCGAATTCTTTACAGACGAATGGAAAAACTGGTAGAAGCCGACCTCGGGTAAGATCAGTTTGGATTCCGTAGAAATCTTGGAACACGTGAGGCAATACTGACCCTACGACTTATCTGAGAAGAAAGATTAAGGAAAGGCAAACCCACGTTTCTAGCATTTGTAGACTTAGAGAAAGCTTTTGACAATGTTGACTGGAATACTCTCTTTCAAATTCTGAAGGTGTCAGGGGTAAAATACAGGGAGCGAAAGGCTATTTAGCCGGCCGGAGTGGCCGTGCGGTTCTAGGCGCTACAGTCTGGAACCAAGCGACCGCTACGATCGCAGGTTCGAATCCTGTCTCGGGCATGGATGTGTGTGATGTCCTTAGGTTAGTTAGGTTTAATGGTTCTAAGTTCTAGGCGACTGATGACCTCGAAGTTAAGTCGCATAGTGCTCAGAGCCATTTGAACCATTTTTGAAAGGCTATTTACAATTTGTACAGAAATCAGATGCCAGTTATAAGACTCGAGGGACATGAAAGGGAAGCAGCGGTTGGGATGGGAGTGAGACAGGGTTGTAGCCTCTCCCCGATGCTATTCAATCTGTATACTGAGCAAGCAGTAAGGGAAACAAAAGAAAAATTCGGAGTAGGTATTAAAATCCATGGAGAAGAAATAAAAACTTTGAGGTTCGCCGATGACATTGTAATTCTGTCAGAGACAGCAAAAGACTTGGAAGAGCAGTTGAACGGAATGGACAGTGTCTTGAAAGGAGGGTATAATATGAACATCAACAAAAGCAAAACGAAGATAATGGAATGTAGTCGAATGAATTCGGGGAATGCTGAGGGAATTAGGTTAGGAAATGAGACACTTAAAGTAGTAAAGGAGTTTTGCTATTTGGGGAGCAAAATAACTCATGATGATCGAAGTAGAGAGGATACAAAATGTAGACTGGCAATGGCAAGGAAAGCGTTTCAGAAGAAGAGAAATTTGTTAACATCGAATATAGATTTAAGCACCAGGAAGTCGTTTCTGAAAGTATTTGTATGGAGTGTAGCCATGTATGGAAGTGAAACATGGACGATAAATAGTTTGGACAAGAAGAGAATAGAAGCTTACGAAATGTGGTGCTACAGAAGAATGCTGAAGATTAGATGGGTAGATCACATAACTAATGATGACGTATTGAATAGAATTGGGGAGGAGTTTGTAGCACAACTTGACTAGAAGAAGGGATCGGTTGGTAGGACATGTTCTGAGGCATCAAGGGATCACCAATTTAGTACTGGAGGGCAGCGTGGAGGGTAAAAATCGTAGAGGGAGACCAAGAAATGGATACACTAAGCAAATTCAGAAGGATGTAGGCTGCAGTAGGTACTGGCAGATGAAGAAGCTTGCACAGGATAGAGTAGCATGGAGAGCCGCATCAAACCAGTCTCAGGACTGAAGACCACAACACCAATACATATTACATCGACATCGTCATCTTTATTTGGAATAGGAACTAAAATAGTCTTTGTCGCAAATTTCTTTAATTCAACTTCTGATTTCGATCATTATGATGATCGTCATTCTGATCTGTCTCCTTCAAGTTAGTAAATGAAGGAAAAATTAATTTTGAAAACATGATTTAGTCGCATTCTTTAGTAGCTTCTTTTACTACAAGATCAGTCTGATGATTACCACAATGATCGAGATTGGAAATTGAATTAAATAAAGAAATTGACGATCGAAGACTGTTTAGCTCCTTCGAATTCTTTAATTGCTGTAACCTTCACCGTGGTCATGTTACCCTCATTTACTTGTAGTAATCCATCACCAGTGGTGAGTCCTTGACGCCTCAAAATGTGTCATATTGACTGTACCCTTCTTTTAATTAAATTGTGCCAAAATCTCTGTTTTCCTCAATTCGATTGAACAGGTCTTCGTTACTTATTCGATCTTTATATCTATTGTTCAGCACTGTTCCGTAGCACCACACATCAAAAGCTTCTGTTCTTTTCTTTCCTGTGCTGCTTATCGTCCAAAAAAATGGTTCAAATGGCTCTGAGCACTATGGGACTTAACATCTGAGTTCATCAGTCCCCTAGAACTTAGAACTATTTAAACCTAACTAACCTAAGGACATCACACACATCCATGCCCGAGGCAGGATTCGAACCTGCGACCGTAGCGGTCGCGCTGTTCCAGACTGAAGCGCCTAGAGCCGCTCGGCCACAACAGCCGGCGCTTATCGTCCACGCTTCACTTCCATACACGGCCTGTCTAGACAAATACCTTCAGAAAAGACTTCGTAACACTTTGTATTAAATGTTAAAAAATCCACCTTTTTAAGAAATGTTTTTCTTGCTATTGCCACTCTTTATTTTCTATCGCCTGTACTTCACCCATCGTCAGTTTCCCAAATAAGAAAACTCATCTACTACTTACAGTGTCCCAGTTCCTAATCCAATTCCCCCAGCTTCGCCTGATTTAATTCGGCTACATTGCATTAGTCATGGCTTTTATTGGTGTTCATCTTATAATACTTTTTTCAAGCATATCTATTGCTTTCAACCACTCTTCCAATCCTTTGTCTTTTCTGACAAACTTACAACGTTATCTGAAAACGCCAAAGCTTTGATTTTTTTCCCCTTGAACTTTAATTCCCTTTCCAAATATCTCCTTGGTTTCCTTTATGGTTTGCTTGTTGTATGAGTGGAATAAGAGACTGCCTCACTCCCGTCCCAACTACTGATTCCCTTCGATGTCCGACTCATACGATTGGAGAGTGGTTTCCGTACAAGTTGCAGATATTCTATCACTCCCGGTAATCCACTCATACTACCTTCAGATTTGGCAGAGTTTTGCCCAGTCAACAGTCTCAAAAGCTTTCTCTAAAATTTTAAATATTATAACCACATGTCTGCCTTTCTTTAACATATGTTCTAAGATAATCCATAGGATTAGTATTGCTCCCTGTGTTCCTACATTTCTACGGAACCCATACTGAACTTCTCCGAGGTCGGCATCTCTCAGTTTTTCCATTTGGTTTTTAATTGTATAACTATAGTCCCACCCCGTCTTCGCAGGTGTAGTACTGTCTACGCCGCACGTCTTGCATGGCGTAGCAGTGATAAATTATATGCACCTATTCTTCTTGTGAATGTCTATTATGAAAACTGTAACAAAATCCTACAGTAGCTCCTGACCTTAGACTTCACATAATACAGAAAAATGTGTTGGGGGACATACAATACAGTTTAAGAAAAAAAGGAAAGAGACGCACGCGCGCACCATGAAGTGGGATAGAAATTGATAGATGCGATCCACATGTACAGACAAACAAATGATAACGTCTCAAGAAAAATTGAATAATTCTTTCAAGTCACTTAGACGTTGGCCCAAATGCAAGCTGTTATTTGGGTTGGTATTGATTGATGAAATTGTTGGGTGTCTTGCTGGGGGATATCATGTCAAATGCTGACCAATTGCGGCGCGGTATTAGCCGAGCGGTCTGGGCGCTGCAGTCATAGATTGTGCGGCTGGTCCCGGCGGAGGTTCCAGTCCTCCATCGGGCACGGGTGTGTGTGTTTGTCCTTCGGATAATTTAGGTTAAGTAGTGTGTAAGCTTAGGGACTGATGACCTTCGCAGTTAAGTCTCATAAGATTTCACACACTTTTTTTTTTTTTTTTTTTCTGTCCAATTGGCATGTTAGATCGTCAACATCCCGAGCTGGTTGGAGGATCCTGCCCATAATGATATAAACTTTCTCAATTGGGAAGAGATCCAGCGATCTTGCTGGCAAGGGACGGTATGACAAGCACGAAGACAAACAGTAGGAACTCTCGCTGCTTGCGGGTGGGCATTATCTTGTTGAAATGTAAGCCCCGCATGGGTTGCCGTGAAGAGCAACAAAACGGGGAGTGGAATATTGTCGACGTACCGCTACGCAGGAAGGGTGCTGTGGATAACAACCAAATACGTCATTCTACGAAAAGAAGTGGTACTCTTAAACATCACTCTTCGCCGTCGGGCTATATGACAGGCGACAGTCAGGTTGGTGTCCGACCGATGTCCGGGGCATCTGCACAAACGCCTTCGGTCTGGAATCCCATTGACTGCAGTACAGTTGTCTTCAGTGATGAGTCCCGCTTAGATTTGGGCCCCGATGGCCAGAGAAGACATGTCTGGAGATACTACCGAGACACCCTTACGACGCAGCGATACGTCGACGATATCCTACGCCACGTTTTGTTTCCCTTCGTGGCAAGTAATCCTAAGCTTTACTTTTCAGCAAAATAATGCCCACCAACATACGGTGAGAGTTTCTACTGCTTGTCGTTGTACTTGCCAAACCTTGCGTTGGTCATTAAGTTCTCTGGACCTCTCACAGTTGAGAACGTTTGGAGCTTTATGGGTACTGCCCTCCAATCATCTCGGGATTATGACGATCTAATGCGCTAATTGGACAGAATTAGACACGCTATCCCTCAGGAGGAATCCAAGAATTCTATAGATCAACGCCAAGTCAAATAACGATTTGCATAAGGACCAGAGGCGGACCAATACGTTGTTGACTTGCCTAATTTGTAAAGCTCTTTCTCTTGAATAAATGATCGAGTTTTTATGAAACTGTAATCGCTTGTTTGCCCGTTCACGTACATCATATATACCGATTTCCGTCCACTCGGATAATTCCTTCGCTGGAGATTGATCCCAAGCACATCAAAAACTGAAGCCTCTTGTTTCCATCTAGCGAATAGTGCTGCGAACTACAAACCAAGAGTTCTGCTCAATGGACAAACGTTTAGGTACAATCCTTTCCCAACGTATCTCGGAATCACTCTAGATAGAACTCTGTACTACAAAGAGCACATCACCAAGCCTTCTCATAAAATTGCTGCAAGGAACAACATACTACATAAGCTCAGTGGTACCACCAGGGGACCTCTGCTGAATGCGTTTAACTGGCGTCAGTATTGTGTACTTTGCTGCCGAGTACTGTGCACCTGTCTGGCTGGAAAGTGTACATGTGAAGAAGGTAGACACAAAACTGAACGACGCAATGCGCTGAATTACTGGTTCCATCAAATCAACCCCATGCCACTGGTTACCTGTATTGAGTCACACCCCTCCACCTCACTTAAGTCTGAAACAAGCTCTACTCTCTACCACTGTACCAGGAATTCTGTCATCCGCCACAGTAACAAATGGTTCAAATGGCTCTGAGCACTATGGGACTCAACATCTTAGGTCGTAAGTCCCCTAGAACTTAGAACTACTTAAACCTAACTAACCTAAGGACATCACACACACCCATGCCCGAGGCAGGATTCGAACCTGCGACCGTAGCGGTCCCGCGGTTCCGGACTGCAGCGCCAGAACCGCACGGCCACCGCGGCCGGCGCCACAGTAACGATTGCTATCAAGAAGACCAGCAAGTGTTACTGCAGGACAACTCATCGCAAATGGTTTTGATCTAAATGAAAGCTGGAAGCATGATTGGTCAACAAAAACAATGGTAACAAGAGCCTATCACCTTGATCCCACAAAGAAGGCAAAAGGTTTTGACCTACCGAGGAACCTCTGGTGCCGCCTCAACAGGTTAAGGACTGGACATGGTTGTTGTAGCTACTTCAGGTACAAATGAGGCTGGATCAGTTCACCAATGTGTGAATGTAATAAAGAAGAGCAGACTATTGAACATCTAGTCCAACGCTGTCCACTTCATTCATACGCTGGAATTCCCGACGACTTGTTCACTAGCACACTCAGCTTAATTAATTGGTTGAAGAACACGGACTTTAAGGTTTAATATTGTCTTATATGTATATTGTATAAAATCACTTGTCTTATATCAACTGTATATTGTATAGAATCACCATACGATTAAATAAAATTCCTTCGCGCCGCCTCGTGTTTTCTACTTCGAGTGTATGTACAGAGCAGTGCTACTGCATCCATCTGTTGAGCAACTGACCGCCCAAATGAAACAAAGGGCCACCAACAGTGTCTCCTCAACGTCCACTCAGCGAACGGTGCTGAGTATGGACCTCCGTAGCAAGCGCCTGGTTCTTGCAGGCATTTTGACTGCTGTTCTTCTATGAATTTGCAAGTTACCATCTCTGTTTATCATATACTGGGCTGCAAAAGGTGGCCTTTTTAATGAATCACGTTACATGCTCCATTAGAAAAATGTCCATTGGCGTGTGCGGAGTGAAATGTCTGAACGCAAACGCATTGCATCAATCGTCGGAAGAGTCGAGACCGGAGGAGGGAGCATAGTGGTCTGAGAAACGCTTTCGTGGCTTCGGTTCCGGTCATTCAGGAAGGCACGATGGATCAACACAAGTGTGCATCTATTCTTGGGGAAGATGTGCACCCCTACATGCAGTTTGTTTTTCCTCTGCACGACGGTGTCCACCTGCAGGACAAGGCACAGCGTCGCGCAGCTTGTAGCGCACGTGCGTGGTTCGAAGGGCACAAGGGTCAGTTTACCGGACTCCCCTGGCTGCCAGACTGCATGGATTTACGGTAAAGCCGAGCGAGAATCTGTAGGACCACCTCGATCGGGCTGCTCGCGCAGTGGATCGTCAGCCGACAAACGCAGCGCAGTTGGCCACGGTATTGGAGTCGACATGGCTCTACAATCCTGCCGGCACCTTCGGAAACGTCACTGTCTTCCTACACATCTCTTAGCGGCCGCGCTGCAGAAGGTGGTTATTCAGGCTTTTGGCAGATTGTCATATTTATGTGACTGGACAATATATAATAATGAATTATATAAACAAATCCGCCTCGTGAATCAGATTCTCTATTAGTGAAAATTGTATAAAAATTCTTTTAGTAGTTCCTGAGATTCGCTTCATGTAGAGACAGAAAAGCATGGCGGGGACTTTAATTTATAATATTTTAGCTTAATTCTTCGGATTCTCCTCTACTTTTTTTCAAGATAAATCTCCAGTTCTCTACTATACATACTCGGGTATTTAGTCTAACTTGTGCCACAGTGATTCGTTCCGTAGGATACTGTATCAATCCCCATTTCAACTCTTTCGCATTCTGCCATGTTTCGTCGATGGCACTGGATGGAACGAAATACAGTTATCTATCGAACCAAAGTGACACATGTAAGCAACAGGAGGAAGAATAATTGAGGCGAGGATCACTCGAAATACAAAGGCGGAGAGGCGGAAAAAGCAGGACAGAGACGATGTTGACGGCGTGTCGTCACGGTGTGTTTGTTCATTAGTCAGGTGGCGGCGGGCTGGGAATCGAAGAGTTGGTTTGGCGCGGCTTGGCGGAGTGATTTAGTAATGCCCGGCTAAATGTGAGTGAGGCTGGCCAGGTAGGAGGTGGGTGGGTGGTGGTGGGGGGGGGGGGGGAGGGGGAGCCATCGAACGGACGCCAACGGGCCGTCTCCGGCCCCGCCCAGCACACACTGCACAGCGGCCGCCGTCACCCGCGGTAACACAGCACTTCTCCCCGAACAGCTCCTTTCATTACCACAGGCCTGTCCAACTCGCCACCTACAGGATGTGAGCTAAAACTGACACCTCATTCACGGGGGGCTAGTCAGAAATTTTTAACTGTCAACTCGAAAAAATTAATATGTGGCCGTGAAACAGTGATGGTATCTGCCCTTCTTCGGTAGTATGCGGCTGAGATGGGCATAATCTGTTAGCACCAGATCATGTCAGATCCAACAGACACTCCCAATTATGTGCACAGAAACAAATGATTACAACTTCAGAAAAAAATTGGATAAGTTATTCAGGAGAAAGTGCTTCAGAAATTGAGCAAGTCAGTAATGCATTGGTCCACCTGCAGCCCTTACGCAAGGAGTTATTCGGCTTGGCACTGGCTGATAGAATTGTTGGATATCCTCCGAACGAATATCTACATCTACAGCTACATCTACATTTATACTTCGCAAGCCACCCAACGGTGTGTGGCGGACGGCACTTTACGTGCCACTGTCATTACCTCCCTTTCCTGTTCCAGTCGCGTATGGTTCGCGGGGAGAACGACTGCCGGAAAGCCTCCGTGCGCGCTCGAATCTCTCTAATTTTACATTCGTGATCTCCTTGGGAGGTATAAGTAGGGGGAAGCAATATATTCGATACCTCATCCAGAAACGCACCCTCTTGAAACCTGGAAAGCAAGATACACCGCGATGCAGAGCGCCTCTCTTGCAGAATCTGCCACTTGAGTTTGCTAAACACCTCCGTAACGCTATCACGCTTACCAAATAACCCTGTGACGAAACGCGCCGCTCTTCTTTGGATCTTCTCTATCTCCTCTGTCAACCCGATCTGGTACGGATCCCACACTGATGAGCAATACTCAAGTATAGGTCGAACGAGTGTTTTGTAAGCCACCTCCTTTGTTGATGGACTACATTTTCTAAGGACTCTCCCAATGAATCTCAACCTGGTACCCGCCGTACCAACAATTAATTTTATACCATCATTCCACTTCAAATCGTTCCGTACGCATACTCCTAGACATTTTACAGAAGTAACTGCTACCAGTCTTTGTTCCGCTATCATATAATCATACAATAAAGGATCCTTCTTTCTATGTATTCGCAATACATTACATTTGTCTATGTTAAGGGTCAGTTGCCACTCCCTGCACCAAGTGCCTATCCGCTGCAGATCTTCCTGCATTTCGCTACAATTTTCTAATGCTGCAACTTCTCTGTATACTACAGCATCATCCGCGAAAAGCCGCATGGAACTTCCGACACTATCTACTAGGTCATTTATATATATTGTGAAAAGCAATGGTCCCATAACACTCCCCTGTGGCACGCCAGAGGTTACTTTAACGTCTGTAGACGTCTCTCCATTGATAACAACATGCTGTGTTCTGTTTGCTAAAAACTCTTCAATCCAGCCACACAGCTGGTCTGGGTCTATCGTTTTGCGCATCTGCTCGACGACCCTTCTTGAAAACTGGAACTACCTGTGCTCTTTTCCAATCATTTGGAACCTTCCGTTCCTCTAGAGACTTGCGGTACACGGCTGTTAGAAGAGGGGCAAGTTCTTTCGCGTACTCTGTGTAGAATCGAATTGGTATCCCGTCAGGTCCAGTGGACTTTCCTCTGTTGAGTGATTTCAGTTGCTTTTCTATTCCTTGGACACTTATTTCGATGTCAGCCATTTTTTCGTTTGTGCGAGGATTTAGAGGAACTGCTGTGCGGTCTTCCTCTGTGAAACAGCTTTGGAAAAAGGTGTTTAGTTTTTCAGCTACACGCGCGTCATCCTCTGTTTCAATGCCATCATCATCCCGGAGTGTCTGGATATGCTGTTTCGAGCCACTTACTGATTTAACGTAAGACCAGAACTTCCTAGGATTTTCTGTCAAGTCGGTACATAGAATTTTACTTTCGAATTCACTGAATGCTTCACGCATAGCCCTCCTTACGCTAACTTTGACATCGTTTAGCTTCTGTTTGAGTGGTTTTGGCTGCGTTTAAACTTGGAGTGAAGCTCTCTTTGCTTTCGCAGTAGTTCCCTCACTGTTTTACTCGGCACGTACCTGTCTAAAACGCATTTTACGATTGCCTTGAACTTTTTCCATAAACTCTCAACATTGTCAGTGTCGGAACAGAAATTTTCGTTTTGATCTGTTAGGTAGTCTGAAATCTGCCTTCTATTACTCTTGCTGAACAGATAAGCCTTCCTCCCTTTTTTATATTCCTATTTACTTCCATATTCAGGGATGCTGCAACGGCCTTATGATCACTGATTCCCTGTTCTGCGCTTACAGAGTCGAAAAGTTCGGGTCTGTTTGTTATCAGTAGGTCCAAGATGTTATCTCCACGAGTCGGTTCTCTGTTTAATTGCTCGAGGTAATTTTCGGATAGTGCACTCAATATAATGTCACTAAATGCTCTGTCCCTACCACCCGTCTTAAACATCTGAGTATCCGTCTATAACTGGTAAATTGAAATCTCCATCTAAGACTATAACATGCTGAGAAAATTTATGTGAAATGTATTCCAGATTTTCTCTCAGTCGTTCTGCCACTAATACTGCTGAGTGGGTAGGTCGGTAAAAAGAGCCAATTATTAACCTAGCTCGGTTGTTGAGTGTAACCTCCACCCATAATAATTCACAGGAACTATCCACTTCTACTTCACCACAGGATAAATTACTACTAACAGCGACAAACACGCCACCACCGGTTGCATGCAATCTATCCTTTCTAAACACCGTCTGTGCCTTTGTAAAAATTTCGGCAGGATTTATCTCTGGCTTCAGCCAGCTTTCCGTACCTATAACGATTTCAGCTTCGGTGCTTTCTATCAGCGCTTGTAGTTCCGGTACTTTACCAATGCAGCTTCGACAGTTTACAATTACAATACCGATTGCTGCTTGGTTCCCGCATGTCCTGACTTTGCCCCGCACCCTCTGAGGCTGTTGCCCTTTCTGTACTTGCCCGAGGCCATCTAACCAAAAAAACCGCCCAGTCCACGCCACACAACCCCTGCCACCCGTGTAGCCGCCTGCTGCGTGTATCGTGCCACATGCTGTCCAATTGGCGCGTCAGAACGTCGAATGCCTAAGCTTGTTGGAGGGTTCTGCCCAACGTGCTCCAAACATTGTCGCTTGGGGAGAGATCCGGCGATCTCGGTAAATTCAAAGACAGCCAGCAGAAATTCTCGCAATGTGCAGGCGGGCATTGTCTTACTGAATTGTAAGTCGAGGATGGCTTGCCATGAAGGGCAACACAACTGGGCCTAGAATTTCGTCGACGTACCATTGCACTGCAAGGGTGCCACAGATGACAAGGAAATGGGTACTGCTATGAAATGAAATGGCACTCCTGGTTGCCAGGCCTTATGACGGGAAACAGTCAAGTGGGTATCCCCAACACTGTTCGTTGTGTCTCCAGACACGTCTTTGCTGGTGGTCTGGGTTCAGATTGAAGTGGGACTCATCAATGAAGACATTTCTACTCCAGTCAATGAGATTCCAGCCCGAATATGCCCCACACCGCTGCAGACGGTGTTGTTGTTTACAGAGGTCAACGGTAGTCAGCGCCATCAGCTCAATTCCCTTTCTGTTAATGGTCCTTGCGGTCACAAATGCACCAGTTGCCCATCGGATTGGTGATAAAGATGAATCTGGGGCTTTGAGTGCCTGTCTGGTGATTCATCGGTCCTCACGTTCTATGATCTCTGTAGGTCGACTGCTTCCTTCCTGACGCTGTGTTCGGCCACGGTTCACCCATTCCTGCCAACATCGTCGGATAGTGGCATCGCTGCTATTCAAATGTTGAGCGATTCGCCGAATACTCCAATCGACATCTTTGACCCCAACTACATGTCCTCTCTCAAATGCCAACATCTGCGTGCATTGTTCATACCCCTGCCTGCGAGGGATAGTTGCTGTCCACCTGAGTACATGGAACGAAATTCGCAAACCTTTTATGCCCTGGTACCTACACGTTTCCTGTTTAATATCCTTGACAGCTGCACGGTGAAACTGCACTGCAGCGTCACAAATTTATCCGTAAGCCACCAAAGTTTACAGTTTCGCATTACCAGTCGATACCTGTACGAATATCAATTTATTACCAATTTGCATAACTCCTTTTGGAGCGTCTTTTTTTGTCTTAGACTCTATATACAGTGATTGCCTTGCTTCTTTGTCTTGCGGTCTTACTGACAGATCCATCGCTCGTCCATTCGCGATTAGGCGGCTATCATCAGGGTTGGCATGATACAGCTGGAACATTTCCGCTGCTGCTCCTGTTTGGCGGATGTTTTCATTGGATGTGAGCAGCAGTGGAACCCAGCAGCGACGACCTTTATCATATTCAAAGTGTCATGAAAGACTGAAAATTGGTCCATGGGTGGTTTGCACTTTCTACATTGTTGCCTCGGCTGTGATACGCTGGTATTCTAGCAATGGGGGCTCCACTTTACTTGCATTTGCCGACTCTTCACCAAGAGATGGTCTGCTACTCGGTTCTTCGTCATTCAGACTCTTCTGACCACAGTGGCAGCATTATGCCACATAAGCAGCCGCGTCGTATTCCGGTAGTACCCCTCTGTCGATCTGTGCCTGAGGTTAATCAGTTGGACAAGGCTCTCTGGTTTCATGACCGACTGTGCCTACGGATAGCTGAAGTGACAGAGTGAAATACGGTCGCCATATTAATGTTATGCAACGATATCTGTGAAAGAGTAAGTGCCTACATTAAATGAATTAGAAATGTTCTGGATCAAAGGGCGTTAACTGACCCTACATGCAGATTTTAACGGCACCTAATGATGGTGGATAGATTCTTTAGCTACATCTCTGATGGTGGTGGCAATAAACTATTATTTGGACTGGCCACACAAAGACTTTATGAATACAGGAATCCTAATAAGAACTGTACTCATTGATGAGCCAAAACTTTATGACCACCTGCTTAAAAGCTTGTTTTCGCGTCTTTGGAACGAAATAAATCACTGATTCTGTGTATCAGGCTGGTTCAAATGGCTATGAGCACTATGGGACGTAACATCTGAGGTCATCAGTCCCCTAGAGCTTAGAACTACTTCAACCTAACTAACCTAAGGACATCACACACATCCATGCCCGAGGCAGGATTCGAGCCCGCGACCGTAGCGATCGCGCCGTTCCAGACTGAAGCGCCTAGAACCACTCGGCCACACCGGCCGGCTGTGTATCAGGAATCCAACAGTGTGTTAGTAGTTTTGTGGAGATATGTGGCATTAGATGCCTACGCACATGTCATGTAATTCGCGCAAATAGCGGACAGCTGAATTGCGTACGCGCTGATGGCGCCTGATAGCGTCCCAGGTGGGTTTCTTAGGATTCACATCAGGCGAGTTTGGTCGCCGAGACACCAACGTCAGTTAGCTATAACGCTCCTCATACCACGTAGCACGGTTCTCGCTCCGAGACACGGACAGTTATACTGCCGAAAGATGGCATCGCCGTCGGGGAAGAGATCAAGCGTGAAGGGATGCAGATGGTTCACAGTGCGTCTTCGATTACTATATCAGGTCCCATGCAAGCGCAGAAGAAGATCTCCCATAGCATAATACCGATCTCGACAGCCTGCGCTCGTGGCATGCTTCACGTTTCGAGCCACTGTTCACCTCAATGACGGCGTTTGTGGAGATGGTCATCGACCAAGTTTAGCAAAAATATGATTCACCCGAAGAGCCGACACTTTGCCCTTGATTGACGGTCGAATCCCGATGGTCCTGTGCCCACTGCAATCGTAATTGATGATGTCGTTGGGTCAACATGTGAACAGCTAGGGATGGTTCAACAATGTACGTTGAACGGTCTGCTCCGAAACACTTGTGCATGTACCAGCATAGTGCTCTTTCGGAACTGATGCCGCCGATTACCATCTATCCTACTTTACAGAACAGAGAAACCTCCGAACCCCACGTTCTGTGAAGAATCGTCGACGTCCAACCATTTAGTGCCTAGTGGTAGTTTCACTGTCCTTCTATCTCACGACAGTAGCACGTGATCATTAGACCAGCTTCGCCGTTTTCGAGATACTCGTTCACAGGCTCTGCGTAATAGTAATCTGCTCTTTGTCAAAATTACTTATCTCAATGGATTTCCCCATTTTCAGCTTATATCTTTGCCAGGGTCATCCTGCCTCCGTGTGTGCTCCGTGTACACGAGCCCGCAACAGACCAGGTGACATCCAGCGTCCCAGTGGGTAGTGGTCAGAGAGTTTCGGCTGTTCATTGTATGTTCTTAATGCATTTCAATGCACAAGTTGTAATGATAAAAACGACAGAAATCCAAAGGAGGTCGGACAAATGAAAGGAACAGTAACTACAGTGTCTTTTTACGTACCGAGTGTTTACCTTAGTACTGCAACGTTAGTTGGTGTGGCGGCAATCTCAGTCGCGCAAAGATACGGCGACGGGAATAAGTGCTGATCGTTAATGGAACTGCCGCATGATACCTCTCCTCTAACACTGTCTACGTCTACACATTTGTTGTTGTTGTGGCCTCAGTCCTGAGACTGGCTTGATGCAGCTCTTCATGCTACTCTATCCTGTGCAAGCTTCTTCATCTCCCAGTACCTACTGCAACCTACATCCTTCTAAATCTGCTTAGTGTATTCATGTTTTGGTCGCCCTCTACGATTTTTACCCTCCACGCTGCCCTCCAATACTAAATTGGTGATCCCTTGATGCCTCAGAACATGTCCTACCAACCGATCCCTCCTTCTAGTCAAGTTGTGCCACAAACTCCTCTTCTCCCCAATTCTATTCAATACCTCATCATTAGTTACGTGATCTACCCATCTAATCTTCAGCATTCTTCTGTAGCACATTTCGAAAGCTTCTATTCTCTTCTTGTCCGAACTATTTATCGTCCATGTTTCACTTCCATACATGGCTACACTCCATACAAATACTCTCAGAAACGACTTCCTGACACTTAAATCTATACTCGATGTTAACAAATTTCTCTTATTCAGAAACGCTTTCAAAAAAAAAAAAATCGGTCAAATGGCTCTGCGCGCTATGAGACTTAACATCTGAGGTCATCAGTCCCCTAGAACTTAGAACTACTTAAACGTAACTAATCTAAGGACATCACACACATCCATGCCCGAGGCAGGATTTTAACCTGCGACCGGCCGGCAGAAACGCTTTCCTTGCCATTGCCAGTCTACATTTTATATCCTCTCTACTTCGACCATCATCAGTTATTTTGCTCCCCTAATAGCAAAACTCCTTTACTACTTTAAGTGTCTTATTTCCTAATCTAATTCCCCCAGCATCACCCGACTTAGACTACATTCCATTATCCTCTTTTTGCTTTTGTTGATGTTCATCTTATATCCTCCTTTCAAGACACTGTCCATTTCATTCAACTGCTCTTCCAAGTCCTTTGCTGTCTCTGACAGAATTACAATGTCTTCGGCGAACCTCAAAGTTTTTATTTCTTCTTCGTGGATTTTAATACCTACTCCGAATTTTTCTTTTGTTTCCTTTACTGCTTGCTCAATATACAGATTGAATAACATCGGGGAGAGGCTAACACCCTGTCTCACTCCCTTCCCGACCACTGCTTCCCTTTCATGCCCCTCGACTCTTATAATTGTCATCTGGTTTCTGTATGAATTGTAAATAGCCTTTCGCTCCCTTTATTTTACCACTGTCACCTTCAGAATTTGAAAGAGAGTATTTCAGTCAAAATTGTCAAAAGTCTACAAATGCTAGAAACGTAGGTTTGCCTTTCCTTAATCTATCTTCTAAAATAAGTCGTAGGGTCAGTATTGCCTCACGTGTTCCAATATTTCTACGGAATCGAAACTGATCTTCTCCGAATTCGGCTTCTACCAGTTCTTCCATTCGTCTGTAAAGAATTCGCGTGAGTATTTTGCAGCTGTGACTTATTAAACTGATAAGTCGGTAATTTTCACATACGCCTACATAAATACTCTACAAACAACTGCGAGGTGCATGTCAGGGGATATTTCCCATCGTAACAGATGTTAGCGATTTTGCCCGTTCCATTCACGCATGGAACAGTGGAAGAATGATTGCTTAAACACCTCTGAGCGCCCTGTAATTACGCTAATCTCGCCTTCGTGATCCCATAGCAGCGATATGTATGATGTTACAATGTATTCCTAGACTCATCTCTTCAAATTGACTCTAGAAACTTGCTAAGGATATTTTCACGGGATACTTGGCGTTTATCTTCAAGCGCCTGCCAATTCAGTTCCTTCAGCCCGTTCATGACACTCTCCCATGCGCCAAACAAACCTGTAACCGGTCGGGCTGCTCTTCGTGGCATCTATTCAGTACCTTCTGTTAGTTGTATTTGGTTCTGGTCCCACACACTTGGACAATATTCCAGCTATGACTCACTGATATTATAGTCATGGGATACTACGTTTTGTCGTTAGTTGAAGTCCAGAATTTTACATTTATGTATCTATAAAGTGTTTTGCCAGTCTTTGCACCACTTTCAAAACTTATCAAGTGACTGAATATTTGTGCCGCTTCGTTCAGCACTTCATTACAGATAACTAAATCGTGTGCAAAAGTTCTGAGGTTATTATTAAACTGTCTGTTAGCTTATCAGTATACAATATAAAG
This sequence comes from Schistocerca nitens, assembly GCF_023898315.1. NCBI lineage: Eukaryota > Metazoa > Arthropoda > Insecta > Orthoptera > Acrididae > Schistocerca > Schistocerca nitens. The sequence goes on along the minus strand of NC_064614.1, from coordinate 641,604,223 downwards.
AGTTAAAATTCACACACAGTTCCATGGGATACAGCCGAAGATACTTCTACATTTGACAATAGCTCTGGGTTCAAGATAACTTACTGTGTCCTCCCAACCATAAAATTCTCAATCCACTCAGAAATTTTGCCTGATACCCACATTATCGGACTTTTGATAATGAAGGTGAGCTGTTGTTCCATCCAGAAAAGCGTTGGTCTTTCTTCAGCCGTTGGCTTCAGAGTTGTGCTCCAGTGACCCTTTCCAGGTCGCCAACGAAACTGGTGTCGTTGGTACACTTCCCCCACAATAACGACAGAAATAACAGTCTCTCTTAAATTTCCTGGTGAGGTAGATATTTCACGAAACTTGAGAACGATATCTTTGTCTTCTCTCCGAGTTTGAACTTAGTGGGTTCACTTGCTGTCCTAAGAAAGCGTCACTGTATGAAATTACACTAACACGCAGCCAGAGGCCACGTTCATCATTGTGTTCGTCTGTTGTCACCCTTGCTTACGTCATTGACTGGTTTAAAACATATCTATGAACACCTAACATTGTATCACAAATTTAGCTTCGTAGTTGTAACAATTATATCAATAAGTGGTTGCTACTGTTTCATAATGTTGCGCAAGATATCAGATCATTGTGAGTGAGGGAGTGTAGACGGCGCAGGATGGCACAGAACTCCCAGCGTGGTACCTTAGCGAGATGGCCTTGCGTCAACCACGCAAAAGAACGCTTCTGAGAGAGCTTGGCTGCAATATACAGGGTGAGTCACTAACTATTGCCACCAGGAATAAATCCGAAACTATGTTAGTAGCTGAAAAGTTCGTGGAACAAATGGTTCAAATGGCTCTGAGCACTATGCGACTTAACTTCTGAGGTCATCAGTCGCCTAGAACTTAGAACTAATTAAACCTAACTAACCTAAGGACATCACACACAGCCATGCCCGAGACAGGATTCGAACCTGCGACCGTAGCGGTGGCTCGGCTCCAGACTGTAGCGCCTAGAACCGCACGGCAGTGGAACAAAAGTTGCATGGGACAACGGTGGCCATAATATGACGTTGGTTTTTCGTTGCTAAGTGGGGTCGCTTCAGAGATATGAAGGACAACTTTTTTTAGTGGAATGCTGTAGTTTGGTACTTATTTTCTGATAGCGGCTATCGAGACGAATCCAATGATGTGTAACAGTAAGATCATTGAAGTTCAACGAAGGTCACAAAGGTAGTGTTGACCATTGGTATCAATGCAGTGCTCCAATGTTCTTATCATGGATTAAGTGGTATTTCTTATCACTTCGGCACTTATCGAAGCACATGCTCTAACAATTTTCTCTCGTATATATTCATGTATAGTTAGAATGTCTTTATAAACAATGTCTTTTACAAATTCCCGCAAGAAAAAAATCCAGAGGCGTCAAGTCGGGCGAACGAGCCGGTCACGACACATCTCCTCCTCGTCCAATCCAACGATTTGGCAATTGTCTCTCCAACTCATTTCTAGTCATTAGCGGACACCTACCATGTTGATACCACAATCTGTTCCTTGTTCCTAAAGCTATTTCTTTCGATAACAGACTAATGTGTCTTGCAGGAATGTGGTGTACTTCCTACCATTAAGATTTCCTTCGATGAAATAGGGGCCTATAATTCTGGCCTCCAGAAGCGCACACCATACATTCACCTACCACGGATTTTGGTGCGCAACTTGCCGCAGCCAACATGGATTTTCAGTTGCCCAATAATGCATGTTATGCAAATTAACATTTCCATGGTTCGTGAATGTAGCCTCGTCAGTAAATAAAATAATACACTCCTGGAAATGGAAAAAAGAACACATTGACACCGGTGTGTCAGACCCACCATACTTGCTCCGGACACTGCGAGAGGGCTGTACAAGCAATGATCACATGCATGGCACAGCGGACACACCAGGAACCGCGGTGTTGGCCGTCGAATGGCGCTAGCTGCGCAGCATTTGTGCACCGCCGCCGTCAGTGTCAGCCAGTTTGCCGTGGCATACGGAGCTCCATCGCAGTCTTTAACACTGGTAGCATGCCGCGACAGCGTGGACGTGAACCGTATGTGCAGTTGACGGACTTTGAGCGAGGGCGTATAGTGGGCATGCGGGAGGCCGGGTGGACGTACCGCCGAATTGCTCAACACGTGGGGCGTGAGGTCTCCACAGTACATCGATGTTGTCGCCAGTGGTCGGCGGAAGGTGCACGTGCCCGTCGACCTGGGACCGGACCGCAGCGACGCACGGATGCACGCCAAGACCGTAGGATCCTACGCAGTGCCGTAGGGGACCGCACCGCCACTTCCCAGCAAATTAGGGACACTGTTGCTCCTGGGGTATCGGCGAGGACCATTCTCAACCGTCTCCATGAAGCTGGGCTACGGTCCCGCACACCGTTAGGCCGTCTTCCGCTCACGCCCCAACATCGTGCAGCCCGCCTCCAGTGGTGTCGCGACAGGCGTGAATGGAGGGACGAATGGAGACGTGTCGTCTTCAGCGATGAGAGTCGCTTCTGCCTTGGTGCCAATGATGGTCGTATGCGTGTTTGGCGCCGTGCAGGTGAGCGCCACAATCAGGACTGCATACGACCGAGGCACACAGGGCCAACACCCGGCATCATGGTGTGGGGAGCGATCTCCTACACTGGCCGTACACCACTGGTGATCGTCGAGGGGACACTGAATAGTGCACGGTACATCCAAACCGTCATCGAACCCATCGTTCTACCATTCCTAGACCGGCAAGGGAACTTGCTGTTCCAACAGGACAATGCACGTCCGCATGTATCCCGTGCCACCCAACGTGCTCTAGAAGGTGTACGTCAACTACCCTGGCCAGCAAGATCTCCGGATCTGTCCCCCATTGAGCATGTTTGGGACTGGATGAAGCGTCGTCTCACGCGGTCTGCACGTCCAGCACGAACGCTGGTCCAACTGAGGCGCCAGGTGGAAATGGCATGGCAAGCCGTTCCACAGGACTACATCCAGCATCTCTACGATCGTCTCCATGGGAGAATAGCAGCCTGCATTGCTGCGAAAGGTGGATATACACTGTACTAGTGCCGACATTGTGCATGCTCTGTTGCCTGTGTCTATGTGCCTGTGGTTCTGTCAGTGTGATCATGTGATGTATCTGACCCCAGGAATGTGTCAATAAAGTTTCCCCTTCCTGGGACAATGAATTCACGGTGTTCTTATTTCAATTTCCAGGAGTGTATTAATAAGTATGTCATCCCTCTGAATCTGAAGTTGAGCCCATCGGCAGAATTCAATGTGACGCATACAATCCGTACCAGTTAATTCTTAGTGAAGACTGATATGGTAAGGATAATATTTATGGCAGTCCACAACACGAACAACACTACTCTGGCTCATGCCAGCGAACTAAAACAAGGATCTCGAACCACAGTCGCAAGAGTACCAATTTCCGTTTCCTCGTTAGTAACGTTCCTTTGCCAGATATGTTTCCGATGCATTAAAAATGCAGCTGTTCTCAATTTATCATACACATATTTAAATGTACGACGTGTGGGGTGAGTACGTTGAGGATATCTTTCAGCGTATAAGTCTCTAGCTCTCACTGAATTTCGTTGGCATTCTCCGTAAATGAGAAACATATCGACTTGTTCTTCAAAGGAATAGATCATTCACATTCGCATGATTCGACGATACTAGTCTCACCGTTCCTATTAGTGGTGTATTGCGAAACCGTCGAATGGTGTTTTCATGTCAATGGCAGGGTAAATGGATACGCCGTATTCGACGAATATGTACTATTTGCAAGATATACGAGAGAGAATTGTCAGAGTATGGCTTCGACAAGTGCCGAAGTGGTCAGGAATACCACTCAATCTATGATGGAAATGGAAATGAGCGTTTGGCGTCATTGGCCGGAAGGCCCCTTGTGGGGCAAGTCCAGCCGCCTTGGTGCAGGTATTATTACGCCACACTGGGCGACCTGTGCGCCGGATGGGGATGAAATGATGAAGAAGACAGCACAACACGCAGTCTCTGAGCGGAGAAAATCCCTGATACAGTAGAGAATCGAACCCGGGACCGTAGGACGGCAATCCGTCACGCTGACCACTCAGCTATTGGGGCGGACAATCTATGATAAGAAGATTGCAGTGCTGCATTGATACCAATGGTCATCACTTCGAACACCTTCTGGAAATGGATTTTTATGCCGCCTTTTTGACCTTCGTTGACCTTCAAAGACCTATTACTCATGATGGGATTCATCTCGATAGCTGCATCAGAAAATAAGTACCAAACTATAGCATCCCATTTAAAAAAACAAATTTGGCCATATCTCTGAAGCGGCCCCACCTAGCAACAAAAAACCAACGTCATGCTATGTCCCCGATTGTCCGATGCACCATTTGTCCCACAAACTTTTCAGCTACTGTCATACTTTCGGATTTATTCTTGGTGGAAATAGTTCGTGACTCACCCTGTGTATAGTAAAAGAAAATTCCCGCTGCGCTGAGTGACTGCAGAACAAGAAAGCAGTTCAAATGGCTCTGAGCACTATGGGACTTAACATCTGAGGTCATCAGTCCCCTAGAACTCAGAACTACTTAAACCTAACTAACCTAAGGACATCACACACATCCATGCCCGAGGCAGGATTCGAGCCTCCGACCGTAGCAGTCGCGCGATTCCGGACTGAAGCGCCTAGAACCGCTCGGCCACCGCGGCCGGCCTTGGAGTAATATACTGAGCTGGAAAGAGTCATGGGATACCTGCTAATATCGCTTTTTATCAGCGTAATGCGAATCTCGACGTGGCATGGAAGCAACAAGTCGCTGGGAGTCCACTGTAGAAATATTAAGCCATGCTCCGGTACAGGATTTTCTACACGAACTCACTTCTCGATTATGTTCCATAAATGTTCAATTGGATTCATGTTAAGCGATCTGGGTGGCCAAACCATTCGCTCAATTTGTCCAGATTGTTCTTCAAACCAGTTGCGAACAATTGTCATCCGGTGACATGGTATATTGTCATCCACAAAAATTCCAACATTGTTTGGGAACATGACATCCGTGAATGGCTGCAAATGGTCTCCAAGTACCCGAACATAGAATTTCCAGCCAATGATCGTTTCAGTAAACGCAGCCCATGACATTATGGAACCACCACCAGCTTGCACAGTGCCTTGTTAACAACTTACGTCCACGGCTTTGTGGGGTCTGCGCCACACTCGAACCCTACCATCAGCTGTTCCCAACTGAAATCGGGACTCTTCTGACCATACCACGGTTTTCCAGTCGCCAAGGGTTCAAGCGATATTGTCACGAGGAGAGGCCTTACAAGCGATGCCGTACAGTACGGTTCACAAAGGCACTCGTGTCGGTCGCCTGCTGCCGTAGCCCATTAACGTCAAATTTCACCGCACTGTTCTAACGGATACGTTTGTTATACGTCTTACATTAATTCCTGCGATTATTTCAGGCTCTGTTGCTTGCTCGTTAGCACTGACAATTCTAAACAAACTTCGCTGCTCTCACAAGGGAACCTCCCCATCGCACCCCCCTCAGATTTAGTTATAAGTTGGCACAGTGGATAGGCCTTGAAAAACTGAACACAGATCAATCGAGAAAACAGGAAGAAGTTGTGTGGAACTATAAAAAAATAAGCAAAATATACAAACTGAGTAGTCCACGCGAAGATAGGGAACATCTTTTTTGTTTTCGCAAAGTTATGATCTGTCCATTCGTTCATTGACGTCTCTGTTCACTGTAATAAGTTTAGTGTCTGTGTTTTGCGACCGAACCGCAAAACCGTGCGATTAGTAGACGAAAGGACGTGCCTCTCCAATGGGAACCGAAAACATTTGATCGCAAGGTCATAGGTCAACCGATTCCTCCACAGGAAAACACGTCTGATGTATTCTATACGACACTGGTGACGGCATGTGCGTCACATGACAGGAAATTGTTGTCGACCCACCTAACTTGTACACTTGGCGAATGGGTAAAAAGATTCTTCTACGTTGCCCGATTTAGGTTTTCTTGTGGATGTGACAATTACTCAAAAAAAGTGATGAAAACATAAGAGTTTGTCGCATAAACTGCAACTAATGAATCCAAAAGTCTCACAGTCGCACACTTTTCCCTGTGCTCTGTCAAAACATATGTTTTTAACATTTTCAAATTTTTCCGTGTGTAGACCGTCAAATCCTGCATATGTCCAAGCAAATCTGAACATGTCCTGGAATTTTGGAGAGCGAAGTTGATTATGTGTGAGTGCCTGAACTTTGATAATTGTCTGAAAATAAAAAATTAAACTTTTCTTGCGAAGGAAGACTTGAACCGAGGACCTCTTGTTCCGCAGCTGCTCACGCTAACCACGGGACCACGGCGGTCCTGGGTTCTGTCTATCCTTGATGTTGCCTATCTTACGCATGGACTAATCAGTTTGTATATTTTGCTTATTTTTTCATAGTTCCACACAACTTCTTCCTGTTTTCTCGATTGATCTGTGTTCAGTTTTTCAAGGTCTGTCCACTGTGCCAACCTATAACTAAATCTGAGGGAGATGCGATGGGGAGGTTCCCTTGTCAGTATTTAAGGCGTTGGCCACTGCATTGACCGTGGTGAGAGGTAAGGCCTGAAAATTTGTATTCTCGGGACACTCTTGTCAGTGTGGGTTTCGGAATATTGATTTCCCTAACTATTTCCGAAATGGACTGTAACATACTTCTAGCTCCAACAACCATTCCGCGTTCAAAGTCTGTTAGTTCCCGTCTTGCGGCCATAAGCACGTCGGTAAGTTTTTCATATGAATCAAATGTGTACAAATGATAGCTCCACCAATAATGTACTGCCCTTTTACACCTTGTGAGGCAATACTATCGCCGCCTGCATATGCGCATATCGCTATCCCAAGACTTTTGTCTCCTTGGTGTATAGCGAAGAAATAATTAAAGATAAAATTACAAATACTTGTATGATAGATAACACGGATAACAATTATGATCCGGACCCACAGTAGTTTCAAGTAAAGTTTACATTAGAACTTTCATGCGCAGTAACAACAAAAAGTTATATAAGGTGGTTATGGAATTGTTAGATAAATTAATTTTATTTACCACTCTTGCGGATACACCAGATTATGGGGACATATACGTGAATGTTACGGTGAAAAGAGTGTGTGAGCTTCATTCTTTTCTCCGGAGAAAATAAATAAATGAGAAACAGAAAATGACTTCCATTTCGTTAGTGTTGGTCGATGGAGGTGAAAGAGAAGTACAGTTTCGACCAGAACGAGCCGACACACTCCTGTTGGGCGGAGAAGCTGCGTTATTTTACGATTTCCGCCACTGTGTACAGTTTTGTGGAAAGGGTGCAATCAAACAATATATCCATCGGGCAGTATCACAGCGAGAGAAATGCGACACATTTTCTTGCTGTTGTCCGATAGAACAGGATTACTGCCCAACGGCCCACAGCTGTATTGTCAGCAGAACTGAGATAGTGGGAACGCTGCGATATATCTCTGCCTAAGAGATGGCACAACGCTTGTGGACCTCCTGCGGCTAGAACTGCAGGACGGGCATACGGGAGGATATCTGGCTTGCACAACACGTTGATGAACCAATCATAAATGCAAAACCTGCTCCTAAATAAATAAATTATGAACAATGACGATACATATTTTATCAATTTCAAACACGTAAGCCAAATCACATTGTACGTTTCGTCCTCCACAACACTAATTTCAGTCCATCCTGCTCATTGCAAATTTATCCTATTTATTCATAGTACAAGGTGGTTGTAATTAAAGTTTCACTACTTGAGAGCGGTCCTTGAAAGCTGAATGAAGTGACAATTAAATTTTGTGGAAACATTTGTAAGGACATGCGGAAGAGAAATAACGAATAAACCATTAAAAGCTACACGTTTTAATTTCCACGTCAAAGGGTAACATTTGTTAAAGTTTATAAACGTATCTCGAAGTGATGACCATCTGCATCCACGACAGACTGTAACCGCACTAGCAAAATTGTTCACAGCGCTTTTCGAACGACCGGCCAAAGAATGTTCAGCTGACGTAACACAGCTCGGCCACTGCATGAAAAAAAAAAAAAAAAAAAGGTTCAAATGGCTCTGAGCACTATGGGACTTAACATCTTAGATCATCAGTCCCCTGGAACTTAGAACTACTTAAACCTAACTAACCTAAGGACATCACACACATCCATGCCCGAGGCAGGATTCGAACCTGCGACCGTAGCGGTCGCGCGGTTCCAGACTGAAGCACCTAGAACCGCTCGGCCACACCGGCCGGCAGCGAACTGTTGCGAACCAGTTATTGGCAGTGGGACTATGGGCACGTGCGCTTCTATCCACTCTTTCACTCACGCCACAGCATCGACGTGCACCGCTTGAATGGTACTGTCAGAGGATCACTTGGAAGATGAAATGGCGCACCGTGGTCTTAGCAAGCGAGGAAAGCAGATTTTGTCTACAGGAAAGGATGGTCCTTTGCGCGTACGATGCAGACCTGGTGAGAGTTGTCTTGTAGAGTGCCTTCGTCCAAAGCTCACCGACTCCACCCCAGGCCTTATGGTCTTGAGTGCGATAAGTAACACCTTTGTCATTTCTGGAGGGGACGCTAATCAGCGCTTGGTACGTGGAGAACGTCGTTAGAACCGACCAGTTACCATTCTTGCAACAGTGCTTTACTCGTGAAGTTGTTTTATCAAAACAACACCATGCTTCTGTTTGCGAGTACGCTAATTTTCAATGTACGGATTATAAGTGGACAGGGCCTCAAGCAAGCTTTGGTCATAAATTTGGAAGTTTTTTTTTTTCATTTAAAAGTTATACGAAAGTAGTCACAAACGTGTATATAAGATAATTTCACAATACTTTCTTACACATACCGCATTACTGCAGCGAATATTTGATATCGTTAACAGCACTGGTATTAATAGCATATGCATCAAGCGGTTCTGCAAAAACATTCGTCAATAGAGTAAATGAAGTTGGTCACCAAAAATAGTATAGGCTTCTTTTAAACTGCAGTTTATTAGTAGCTAACTTTAAAGTGGCTTCTGGAACATTATTGAAAATGCTTGTTCGTCTACAAAGGACTTCTTTCTGGACCAAAGAAAGTGTCTTTGAGTATTTTGCAGATAGTCCTATTTCTAATAATGGCTCCATGAAAAATGAAAATTTATGAGAAATTTCATCAAGGAATAAATATTGAGTTGGTCCATAGCTCCATAGTGTTTCCCCACACGTTTAATAAAGACAATAGATACACATAATAGATACTTTGGTCATCAATAATATATTCTCCTTCACTATTTACAACAGTCTGACAACGTTGGGGTAAAGTGATTCCGTCACTGTAGAAACCACGTGGTTTTGAGGCGAACTCGTCTAGCCGTGTTCGGAGCGGATTTTCACCTGTAAAGGAAGTTACTTGAAGGTTGTTCAATAGAGAGCGGAAGAAGAGAAAATATGAGAATGCAAGAACAGGCGAATAAGTTGATTGCGGAATGACTTCTCAATCTAGCTCATATATAGTGTTCTTTGTCACTCTAGCAAAATGTGAACGGAAGTAGCATCGCTTGAAGCAGTCTTTCTGGTCGTTGTTATTGGATTGCATCTGCACGACGTTACAGTTGTTGACAATAAATGTCAGCAACGATGGTCACGCCACACCGTCGCTGTTCCACATTAATGTGAACAATTAGTGAGTCACAGTGTCCTCAGATTTGAATTATTCCCTGCAGAATATTTCCACTCACTGCACGCCTCTCTTTCAACGAAAACTCAAGAATCAGTTGACATCAGATGGCAGACACCACAGAGCTCCGAAGCCACCCTGTGCAGTTATATATTACCAACAGAGGTACGCAGTACATCCGCATTCTTCCGTAATTTTCATCGCAACAGCTGAGAGATATATTGTAATTCTCTCACAAACAGAGTGTAAGGAGGTAAATAGTGGGGCACGCCTATTTGTCAAAATAAGATCAAGTTTATACATTTGGGGAAGGGGTGGTGGTAGAGGGGCGGGATTTAAAATTGCAACCCCAGAAAGGCTAGCAACTAAAGAAGTTTTACTTATTGTCCGTATAAAGAATTTTTAGGTGATATGAGGATATACAAAATTTGATAAACAGAGTCTGTTCAGTGTCAATCACTTGGAAATCCACGCCAATTCGGGGGGGGGGGGGGGGGGGGGCTGGAAAATGTAGTTCCAATACTCAAAAACTTTTATCAGATGCTGGATGAATCAATCGGACCCTCATGTGCCCACAGGAGGCAAGAAAAGCTAATAGATTATATACTACATCGAATCTAAAACACACATAATCCTTCAGTTTCTTAAAGGCTTTTTCCCTCTTGATATTTTAGATACAATTTCGAGTCATATCTCCTGACGATCATAAGAATTTTTTAATAACGTTCGTATTTTATTGATTGTGACTGGAGTTTGTAATTAAAATTTTATGGCCAAATAAAGCGGCAGACAGAAAGTGTTTACCGTCTCATCGAGATTGAATTAATTAAAGACGAAGTACCAGCACTACTGTGAGACAGTGGCAGGAAAATCCGTGCACGATATTTGTCTGAAGAGATTAACGAAACGAACGAAAAACTCAAATCAAGACAAGCAGCTACTCCTGAATACGCAATTCATTAAGAGATATAGTCGTAAACTAAGATTAGAAGTGCTAAAGGTATAAAAATATTAAAGAGGAAAATGAAGGAACTAAATCTTTACAGACTCAAAATCAGTTACGTAAAGTATTTGCAAGTGCAAATGAATGTAAATACAAAACTCATTCTGAACGCTGCAGTGTAACTATGGTTTTCGTCAGAATAAAATAACAATAAATCAAAATTGCATTGAGCTTGCAGGCTTAACCATTACTACAGATGCAAAGTATACCAAAAAGAAGAAATTTATGTGATAGGCGATGTGGACTTAGTAATCTGATGTTGCTGTAGACGTGGAAAACTAGGATCCTCGATGGTGTTGGCCTACTAGGAGTAAGTAGAAAATGAAAAAGATCGCCGGCCGGAGTGGCCGAGCGGTTCTAGGCGCTACAGTCTGGAACCGCGCGACCGCTACGGTCGCAGGTTCGAATCGTGCCTCGGGCATGGATGTGTGTGATGTCCTTAGGTTAGTTAGGTTTAAGTAGTTCTAAGTTCTAGGGGACTGATGACATCAGAAGTTAAGTCCCATAGTGCTTAGAGCCATTTTAACCATTTTTGAAAAAGATCTGAGCTTTCCAGTAGGTAAATGCAACAACATTTTTAAGTAAATATGCTGCTTGAGAGATACCTAATAAGCGTAAGAAGTTTTCTAAGAGCAACAATGTACCTTGAGTTGCAATTCAAAATACAATGAATGTGTACTGGTTCTATTGTCTTGGAGCTGTTATCTATGCTCACATGAAGCTGACATACGTCTGTTCCTTATCTGCTGCTCAGTTTCCTTATACCACAAATGGCAACGTGACTATCATACAGTTGTGAAAGTAGTACCTGAATGCTATGCTTAATTCAACCGAAACATCCACGGTGGCAGAAAAGTGTGCCCGGCTATGGCTCCTGAGTGGTAGGTGTTGCACACTGACATTATGAAATAAACACCTGCTGAAACAGGGTGCACTATAACAGAAATTTGGCGATGCAGTAGGAAATAACAAGTAACATTAATTAACAGTGTTTTACAAATGGTACTTCCCACTGGTACAGTTTAACGCATGATACTTGATGTCCTAAGCCTAGTACTATGACACCTAGATAACTTCGCTGTCTTTTGGCGTTTTACAATTTTGTCAGTATAATCAATAGTGACTGCTAAGGTGGAAGGTAGCCTTCAGGGTACTGTACTGGGCAGACTTCAGACACTGAACTGAACCGTCCAATTGTTGTTTCGTGTTGTTGAGTGTCCGCAGTGCCTGTGAGCGGAAGCATTCCCATGTCCGCCTGTACAAATCCGAAAGAATGTAGTCTGCGGCTTAGAGAGTTTCCTATTGGTGGATGTTCACTCTATTTGGCGGACATATAAAACATGCTGAGGGAAGGTGCGCATAAGCAAGAAAAGGCCTGTGTTCGTGAGCACCATCTGGAGGCTGCTGCATGAAACGGACAGGCACCAAATGATTTGTTAAGCGTGTGTGGCGGCGGCTTCTCACGGTATTTGTTGTATACCTGTTACTTGGTGTACAACATGGACTAAACATGTAGAGGTCCATAGTAGTTAACATTGTATTAACCACGGAGAACAGTGTCGTATCGGTGAAGAAATTAAGGTTGCACCTTATTTCAGTTTTCTCTTTAAACTAGGTTCCCCAATATGTGATATACATCTACATGCATACTCTGCAAGCTTCCGTACACTTCGTCTCGGAAGGTACCCTGTGCTGCTACCAGACATATCCTTTCCTTCGATTCACAAACAGAGCTACAGAAAAACGAGTAATTGTATGCCTGTGTACGAGCCCTAATCTCTCTGATTTTACCTTCGTGGGTCTTACGCGAAACGTACGGTGGCGGCATACACTCCTGGAAATGGAAAAAAGAACACATTGACACCGGTGTGTCAGACCCACCATACTTGCTCCGGACACTGCGAGAGGGCTGTACAAGCAATGATCACACGCACGGCACAGCGGACACACCAGGAACCGCGGTGTTGGCCGTCGAATGGCGCTAGCTGCGCAGCATTTGTGCACCGCCGCCGTCAGTGTCAGCCAGTTTGCCGTGGCATACGGAGCTCCATCGCAGTCTTTAACACTGGTAGCATGCCGCGACAGCGTGGACGTGAACCGTATGTGCAGTTGACGGACTTTGAGCGAGGGCGTATAGTGGGCATGCGGGAGGCCGGGTGGACGTACCGCCGAATTGCTCAACACGTGGGGCGTGAGGTCTCCACAGTACATCGATGTTGTCGCCAGTGGTCGGCGGAAGGTGCACGTGCCCGTCGACCTGGGACCGGACCGCAGCGACGCACGGATGCACGCCAAGACCGTAGGATCCTACGCAGTGCCGTAGGGGACCGCACCGCCACTTCCCAGCAAATTAGGGACACTGTTGCTCCTGGGGTATCGGCGAGGACCATTCGCAACCGTCTCCATGAAGCTGGGCTACGGTCCCGCACACCGTTAGGCCGTCTTCCGCTCACGCCCCAACATCGTGCAGCCCGCCTCCAGTGGTGTCGCGACAGGCGTGAATGGAGGGACGAATGGAGACGTGTCGTCTTCAGCGATGAGAGTCGCTTCTGCCTTGGTGCCAATGATGGTCGTATGCGTGTTTGGCGCCGTGCAGGTGAGCGCCACAATCAGGACTGCATACGACCGAGGCACACAGGGCCAACACCCGGCATCATGGTGTGGGGAGCGATCTCCTACACTGGCCGTACACCACTGGTGATCGTCGGGGGGACACTGAATAGTGCACGGTACATCCAAACCGTCATCGAACCCATCGTTCTACCATTCCTAGACCGGCAAGGGAACTTGCTGTTCCAACAGGACAATGCACGTCCGCATGTATCCCGTGCCACCCAACGTGCTCTAGAAGGTGTACGTCAACTACCCTGGCCAGCAAGATCTCCGGATCTGTCCCCCATTGAGCATGTTTGGGACTGGATGAAGCGTCGTCTCACGCGGTCTGCACGTCCAGCACGAACGCTGGTCCAACTGAGGCGCCAGGTGGAAATGGCATGGCAAGCCGTTCCACAGGACTACATCCAGCATCTCTACGATCGTCTCCATGGGAGAATAGCAGCTTGCATTGCTGCGAAAGGTGGATATACACTGTACTAGTGCCGACATTGTGCATGCTCTGTTGCCTGTGTCTATGTGCCTGTGGTTCTGTCAGTGTGATGATGTGATGTATCTGACCCCAGGAATGTGTCAATAAAGTTTCCCCTTCCTGGGACAATGAATTCACGGTGTTCTTATTTCAATTTCCAGGAGTGTACAACCATTTCGCAGTCAGCCTCCAACGCTGTTTTTCTACATCAGTGGTCCCCAACCTTTCTTATACCACTACCCCTGAATGTAATCCGACACTACCTAGTACTCCCGCTCTATCTCTCTCTCTCGCCCCCCCCCCCCTCCCTTTTCCCACATTGTGACATTTAGCATCTAACTAAATAGACTTTTTTTTGGAACACTTTCATTTTTAAAATTATAAAACATGAATGATATTTAGTTTGTGTGTGTGTGTGTGTGTGTGTGTGTATTTGTGTTCAAAAATGGCTCTGAGCACTATGGGACTTAGCTTCTGAGGTCATCAGTCCCCTAGAACTTAGAACTACTTAAACCTAACTAACCTAAGAACATCACACACATCCATGCCCGAGGCAGGATTCGAACCTGCGACCGCAGCGGTCTCGCGGGTCCAGACTGTAGCGCTTAGAATCACTCGGCCACCCCGGCCGGCCTAGTGTGTGTGTGTGTGTGTGTGTGTGTGTGTGTGTTTAGAATGAATGATGAAGCAATCTGCGGTGCATCACAAGTGCTACCCACAACTCCTTCTCAGATAAGAAAACTAACTGTCCACATTGAGGCTGGACACACACTTCAAAACATTCTTCCCCTGCATTACTCCACCCCATTGCGGCATTTGCTTGACCTGCGCACTGCAACCCCATTTAAATTCAGACAAGTTCAGATGTGTGCACTATTTGCTGTTTCGCACAAGTTGGACGACGTAAGGCTGTTAATGCCTCGTGTCTAACCAGCATAATAATAATAATAATAATAATACTGCGTACACCCTTATGTAGTTACTGCTGTATCGTGCTGTCAATTAATTCATTTATGTGTTTTGAAGCGAGCAATGAAGCAATTTCTGGACTGCTGCAGCTACTATCTACAACTTGGATAAGACATTTTCTTGAGATATTTAGCATTTGTTACGTATATGTCTCACTTTTATCAGCAGCGATGTACGGGACAAAACACAACATGTAAGCGCAGTGGGTGGACTATGTGGGTAACCTGTAGCCTCCATCGCATTAATGCTACTACTGTAACTGAGAAAAGTAATCATCGATAAGTTACATTATCAATATTAGAGTCTTACAAAATTGTAATAACAGTAATGGCCTTTTGAAAATAATTTAGTTTTTACTCCTCAGGAGGTAATTACACCCAGATTACCACTGCAGTGCTCCACGAAATGATCGTCGTCTTCCCTCCAGCGATGCTCATTTGAGGTTCCGAAGCATCTCCATAATGCTTGCGTGTTGTTTGAACCTGCCGGTAACAAATCTAACAGCCCACCTCTGAAATGCTTCGATGTCTTGTTTTAATCCGACGTGCTGCGGGTCCAAAACATTCGAGCAGCACTCAGTGTGTCGCGCTAGCGTCCTATACCCAGCCTCCTTTACAGATCAACCACAATTTTCTAATACTGTCCCAATAAATCGAAGTCGACAATTCGCCCTCTTTACTACAATCCTATATGCTCATTCCATTTCATAGGATGCATTGCATCATTACGCCTAGATATTTAATAGAAATGACTGTGTCAAGTCGCACACTACTAATGCTGTAATAGAACATTATGGGCTTGTTTTTCCTACTCATATGCATTAATTGACATTTTTCTACGTTTAGAGCAAGCCGATATTTATCACTCCGCCTAAAAATTTAGTGTAAATTATTTTGTATCCTCCTACAGTCACTCAACGGCGATACTTTCCCGTACACCACAGGATCGTCAGCAAACAGCCGCAGAATGCTGCTTCCCCTATCCGCCGGATCATTTATGTATATGGAAAACAGCAGAGGTTGTATCACACTTCCCTGAGGTACTCTAGACGATAGCCTTGTCTCTGATGAAAACTCGCCGTCCAAGACAACACACTGGTCCAGAACCGCGCTGCTGCTACGGTCGCAGGTTCGAATCCTGCTTCTGGCAAGGATGTGTGTGATGTCCTTAGGTTAGGTACGTTTAAGTAGTTCTAAGTCTAGGGGACTAATGACCTCACATGTTAAGTCCCATAGTGCTTAGAGCCATTTTGACAACATACTGGATTGTGTTACTTAAGTCTTCGAGCCACTCATATACGCGGGAACCTATTCCGTATGCTGGTACCTTCGTTAACAGCTGGCAGTGTGGTACTGTATCAAATGCTTTTCGGAAATCTAGGAATATGGAATCCGTCTGTTGCCTTCATCCGTAGTTTACGGGATACCATGTGAGAAAAGGGCAAGCTGAGTTTCGCACGAGCGACGCATTCTAAAACCTTGCCATTTTGTGGACAAAAGCCTTTGCCTCTCAAGAAAATTTATTTTATTCGAACTGAGACTATCTTCAAGGATTCTCCACCAAGCCGAATTTCTATTAGCATCTCACTTACGCAGTGAATTAACGTCGCTTAGTTCCAGTAAGACTGATGTAGAGGAATTATGGGTAAACTTTAAGCATATTGTAAATCGTAGTCTGAAGAGTTATGTGCCTAGTAAGTCGATAAAATATGGAAAATACCCATGATGATTTAACAACGAAATTCGGGGGATGCTGAGGATGCAGAGGGTGTTACACTCTCGGTTCAAAAGAGAGAACGCACGAATTACGAGAAGCGAAGGTTAGCAGCGATTCGTGCATTTGCCAAAAGATCTATGCGCGAAGCACACATCTACCACCGTCACACCTTAGCAAAAGATCTGGCAGAGAACTCGAGTAAATTGGGCCTATGTAAATTCGCTATGCAGCTCTAAGGCTTCCATTCAGTCCCTTGTCTTATGGCAGTTGGAGATGGCAAAACGAAAGCCGAAGTTTGTAAATTCACGTTCAATAAATCATTGATACAGGAGAATCGTACAAACATACCATCATATGACCATCAGACAGACTCCCCTATGGAAAACATAATAATGAGTATGTCTGGGGTAGAGAAACAATTGAAAAATTTGAAAATAAATAATTGACCAGGTTCTGACGGAACCCAATTCGGTTTTACAAAGAGTACTTTACGACATTGGCCCCTTACCTAGACTGCCTTTATCGTGAATCTCTCACCCAGCACAAATTGCCTAGTGACTGAAAAAAGGCGCAGGTGACTCCAGTATAAAAGAAGGGTGAAAAAACGGACTCGCAAAATTACAGAGAATGTCCCTAACTTCGGTCTGCTGCAGAATCCTTGAATATCTTCTCACTTCGAATCTATTAAATTTTCTTGAGACTGAGAAGCTGATGTCCACGAATCAGCATGGTTTTAGAAAGAATCGCTCGTGTGAAACACAGCTTGCTCTTTTCTCACATGATGTACTGAGAACTATGGATGAAGGGCAACAGGCAGATTCGATATTTGTAGGTTTCCGGAAAGCATTTAACACGGTGCCCCCGTGCAGGCTGTTAACGAAGGTACAACCACGGAATAAGTTCACAGATATCTGAATGGGTCTAAGATTTCTTAAACAATAGAGCCCAGTGTATTGTCCTCGACGGTGAGTGTTCGTCAGAAAGGAGTCCCCAGTGTAGCGTAATAGGACCGCTCTATGTACGTAAATGATTTGGCGGACAGGATGGGTAGCAGTCTGCGGTTGTTTGCTGATGATGCTGTGATGTACGGTACGGTGTCGAAGTTGAGTAACTGTAGGAAGATACAAGAAGACTTAGACAATATTTTCAGTTGATGGGATGAATGGCAGCAAGTTCCTATGTGGAAAAATGTTAAGTTCAAATGGCTCTGAGCACTATGGGACTTGACATCTGAGGTCATCAGTCCCCTAGAACTTAGTACTACGTAAACCTAACTAACCCAAGGACATCACACACATCCATGCCCGAGGCAGGATTCGAGCCTGCGACCGTAATGGTCGCGCGGTTCCAGACTGAAGCGCCTAGAACCGCTCGGCCACACCAGCCGGCCAAAAATGTAAGTTAATCGGATGAGTAGGAAGAACAAACCTGTAACATTTGGGTACAGTGTTATTAGTGTCCTGCTTGACACAGTCAAGTCATTTAATTATCTGAGTGTAGCGTTGCAAAGCGATATGAAATGGAACGAACATGCAAGAACTGTCGTAGGGAAGACAATGGTCGACCTCGGTTTATTGGGAGAATTTTAGGGAAGAGTGATTCACCTGCAAAGGAGACGCTGGTCCCACTTATTGTTGAGTACCGTTAGAGTGTTTGGGATTCGTACCAGGTCGGATTGATGGAAGACATCGAAGAAATGTCAAGGTGGGCTGCTAGATTTGTTACCGGGAGGTTGGAACAACATGTAAGTGTTACGGAGATGCTTCGGGAACTCAAATGGAAACCCTTGGAGGGAAGGCGACGTTCTTTTCGAGAAACACTACTGTTAAAATTTAGAGAACCAGCATTTGAAGCTGAATGCCAAACGATTCTACTACCGCGAACGAACATTATGCGTAAGGACCACGAAGATATGAGAAATTAGGGCTTGTTTGGAGGCAGATAGGCAGTTGTTTTTCCCTCGCTCTTTTTGCGAGTGGAGCAGAAAAGGAAATGACTAGTTCTACAGGGCACCCTCCACCGCGCATCATACGGTGGCTTGCGGAGTATCTGTGTTGATGTAGAACTTCTGCCGTCGTCATTTGCGTGTCCTGCTTTGAACCGAGAGTGCAGCAGCCTTTCCTTCCACAGCTTTTTTCAGAGTTCGTTCTTAAGCTACGGTGAGTCTTTTCCGTGCTTAATCCACTTACTTGGCACATTCTTCTACAGAGTACGATTTAAAATCCGTTTAAACTTTACCCATAATTCTTCTGCATCCATCGTACTGGAAGTAAAAGACGTCAATTCATTCTCTAAGTGGGATACTAAAAACTGTCAATCTGCTCTTTCTGGCAGTAAAACTCTCCTAGCCTTCTTTCTTGATTTGTTAACTTCAGTAACCAAAGTAGCTATGATTCAACAAGTTAGTTCAGAGATTCGGGGCAAGAATATACCAACTTGAATATGGCCACCTTCAGTAGTGCATTGTGAAGTTCGAAAGAACTTTCAGGCTGGTAAGCGCCTTACTCGCTCTTATTACCAAAATCCGTGTCTTTCCTAGCTTTTACACAGAAGTACGGGATCTGCTGCTTTCTTTATTTGGCAAATTTATTTTGTTTAACTTAGTAGGCTAATGCCTACTTGTCGCCACAGTTGTCAATTGATCTAAGGGAGGGAAATCGTGACTTCATTCGTCTGTGAACCGCGTAAACTTTGCTCCCTGTACTATCTTGTTTTATCTGTTTTGTATTCTCTGAGGCGGAGTTTGGGGACCAGCCCAGCTTAAAAGAGTGTGGGAAACCGCCTAAGAATAACACTCTGGGTCGCTGCTGCACCAAACTTACGATTAACCAGCCGCGCGGTTTCATCTAGGTCTGGACGACCTCACCGTCTCGCCAGCTACCGCGCAGAATGTTAAACTGTTCAGGCAGATCTCTTATTGTCAACATTTTCTGGTGTTATTTATTTATAGTACCCATTTGTATATTTGAAATGATTTGTTTCTAGGTACGAAGTCAATCAGTTAGGGAAAGGGTGCACCAAACATGCAACGACGCCTAGCGGTCAGCGGTAGTAGGCTAGCTAGTTTGACGAGCGGATCACTAGCATCACGATGTCTACTACTGGAAGAAAAAGGCGAGATTTTTTCCAAATTCGAACTGGAGTCAGTTCTTCTCACAAATTTGAACTTGCTGATGCGACGTACGGGTACGCTACAAAGCGAATTATCACAAATAGTCCGCAAATCACGGAGATACGCGTAGCAGCGCTAGCTTCAGCTAAATTCACCAGTAAGTAGAAGAAACAGCAAGAGTAAACTGTAACAGATTTTTTGCGTAGAAGCAAGGAGAAACATTATTTCAAGTCTGCTCGCCAACGAGACTGTTAGACACAAAGTATTGCTTCAGCTTCAGGAGGGTGAGAAAAGGCTTTGTCTGCTTAAGGAAACATCCCAGCGTTCTTCTTAAATAATTTAGAGAGACTTTCATTCAAGGTAGCTGGATTGGAAGTGAACACGAATTCTTCCGAATGTGAGTCTAGCGTTTTAACCGCTTCATCCCCATATTCCATCAATAAGATGCACTGATGAGCCAAAAGATTATTACAAAACGCCAACGCGAGGCTGAATGCCTCATGGTGGCGTTGCGGGTACCCTGACGCAGTAAGGAAAGTATGTAAGCGCAAAAGAGACAAGTGTGGAATCATTCTAGTTAAGATATAGACCACAAATGGGGAAATTCACTAACAACCGGTTTTGACAAAGGGTTAATTGTTATGTTATGGCGCCTGGGAACGAGCATCTCGAAAACGCCAAAGCTGGTCGGCTGTTCACGTGCTGCTGAAGTGAGCGTGGTTGAAGGACAATGAAACCATGAGTAGGGACTAAGTGTTGGACGTCGGAGTTTTGCCCGCTTCGTTAAGCGGGATAGGCGGAGATGTGTGGCAGCTCTGACGACAGATTACAGTGCTGCTGCACGCTCAATTGTTTCGATGGACACCTTTCTGCGTGCGTTGTTGAACGTGAACCTCCGCTTCTATGTGTTTCCATGTTGACCCAATTATATCTTCAGTTGCGGTTGCAATGGTTCGGGTTCATAGAGATAGGACCGTGGATCAATGGAAACGTTTCGGCTTGTCAGATGACTCAAGATTCTTGTTACGCCATTTAGATGACTTATAAAAAATTCTAGTTGGTATGGTGAACGACAGCTTGCTGTATGCCTAGAAAAATGTAAGTTAATGCGGATGAGTAGGAAATACAGTCCTGTAACATTCGAATATAACATTAACAGCTTGGCACAGTCACTTCGTTTGAATATCTAGGAGTAAAGTTACAAAGCGATATGAAATAGAATGAGCGCATCATTTTGGTAGTACGGAAAGCAACTGTTCGACTTCGCTTTATTGGGAGAATTTTGGGAACGTGTAGTTCATGCATAAAGGAGTCTGCGTATAAAATGCTTGTGCGACGCATTCTTGAGTACTGTTAAAGTATTTTAGATGTCCACCAGGTCGGATTAAAGGAAAATATCAAAGCAATTTAGAGGTAGGCTGCTAGATTTGTTACCGGTAGGTTCGATCGGCACGCCACTATAACGGAGATGCTTTGTTAACTCAAATGGGAATACCTAGAGGGAAGACGCTATTCTATCTGCAAATTTAGAGAACCGGCATTTGAGGCCGACTGCAGAACGATTCTACTGCCGTGAACATACATTTCGCGTAAGGACCACAAAGATACAAGAAATTACGGCTTATGCGGAAGCTTTTAGGTAGTCGTTTTTCCCTCGCTCTGTTTGCGAGTGGAACAGGAGAAGAAATGACGTAGATATAGATTACTGTGTCCGAATAAACCGCCATCCAGACGACGTCATCTCAAAATTTGCACCACACTACGGAAGTAGTATTATGCATTGGGGGGCGGGGGGGGGGGGGGGCACTCACGTGGGCTACCACGGAACCTGTGGTTGTGACTGAAGGCGCCATGACCGCTGTGGCCTAAGCGGATATTATTGTGGACCACTCAAGTTTACCCATGTTTGTTCTGCGAGGTGTTTGTTGGATGAGTAATACGATTCATTACACACAAACACAAAATTCTTCATGGTGCTTAACGTCTTTTCATACCGCCTCCTACGTGACTTTGTTGCACATTTATGAGTGACACAAACCCCTAACGAATCGTGATGTAAAGAAGAGCATCTTCTCTACCTCTTCAGTTAACCCAATTAGGTAAAGTTCTCAGATCAACAAACAGTACTCAAGAACTGGACGCACGAATACTCGGTAAGCGACGTTCTTCGTGGGTATATTACAGTTTCTTAGAATTCCTCCGCGTGATTTCTGTCTGGTAGCTGCTTTCGCCATGGTTAGATTCATGTGGTTGATACTCATGAAGACTCTCTGAACTGGTATATATGACCCATTACGGTAACTGACCACTGAATATATATTTAATCGATTTCAGTCTGCCGAGCGGTTCTAGGCGCTACAGTCTGGAACCACGCGACCGCTGCGGTCGCAGGTTCGAATCCTGCCTTGGGCATGGATGTGTGTGATGTCCTTAGGTTAGTTAGGTTTAAGTAGTTCTAAGTTCTAGGGCACTGATGACCTCAGAAGTTAAGTCCCATAGTGCTCAGAGCCATTTGATTTCAGTCTTCTTGTCTTTTTAGTTACAGTTCATTATGTAAATCAAGCCTTTGTATTCTAAAAATGAAAAAAAACAACAGTTTGGCTTCACGAGTAATTACGCCAAGAAAAATGGGTTGCACTGCGACCTGAATCTCATTTATGGTGCAGAACCAGTGACTTTCAGTTGGAGATTATAGCCCACTGACTTCCTCGTTCCTGTCCGACGTAATTAGTCTAATTAATAAAACACATAGGAGAATACAGGAGTACACAGAGCATCTCTCGAAGTTCTTAACTCAGGTTTGAGGCACTCGATATCGCTACCGTTTGTGACAGGACAAACGACAATTAGTGCGAGCAGTTCACAGAAGTCGCTACCGCTGTGCCATGGAAGCCGCGACAACAGGCCGCTTTACAGATCTTTTCCTTTGGTTGCCTATCTGCAGGAGCGAACTACCGGGTGATCAAAAAGTCAGTATAAATTTGAAAACTGAATAAATCACGGAATAATGTAGATAGAGAGGTACAAATTGACACAAATTGACATGGAGTTTTATTAGAACCAAAAAAATAGAAAAGTTCAAAAAATGTCCGACAGATGGCGCTTCATCTGATCAGAACAGCAATAATTAGCATTACAAAGTAAGACAAAGCAAAGATGATGTTCTTTACAGAAAATGCTCAATATGTCCACCATCATTCCTCAATAATATCTGTAGTCGAGGAATAATGTTGTGAACAGCACTGTAAAGCATGTCCGGAGTTATGGTGAGGCATTGGCGTCGGATGTTGTCCTTCAGCATCCCTAGAGATGCCGGTCGATCGCGATACACTTGCGACTTCAGGTAACCCCAAAGCCAATAATCGCACGGACTGAGGTCTGGGGACCTGGGAGGCCAAGCATGACGAAAGTGGCGGCTGAGCACACGATCATCACCAAACGACGCACGCAAGAGATCTTTCACGCGTCTAGCAATATGGAATGAAGCGCCATCCTGCATAAACATCGTACGTCCCAGTAGGTGTTTATCAGTCAGGCTGGGGATGATCCGATTCTGTAACATATCGGAGTACCTCTCACCCGTCACGGTAGCAGTTACAAAACCGGAATCACGCATTTCCTCGAAGAAAAAAGGCCCGGTAACGGTAGATGTTGAAAATCCAACCCATACCGTGACTTTCTCGTCGTGCAATGGACTTTCCACGACTGTTCTAGGATTTTCAGTAGCCCAAATTCTGCAGTTGTGGGCGTTGACAGACCCTCGGAGCGTGAAATGACCTTCATCGGTCCACAACACGTTACTCAACCAATCGTCATCTTCCACCATCTTTTGAAACGCCCACACCGCAATAGCCCTCGCTTCACTAAATCGCCAGGTAACAGTTGATGCCGATGGACTTTGTACGTATAGCATCGGAGGGGACACCTAAGTGCCAACCAAACAGTAGTGTATGGAATGCCGGTGCGACGTGCGACTGCACGAGCGCTGACTTCCCTGTGCATAGACGAACCCGCTACAGTCTCCATTTCTACGCCTTGTGCTCCGTCGGCCACTACGGGGTCCATCGTCTAAACAATCCGTGGCTTGGACCTTCGAAATCATTCCCGCCACAGCTGCATTTGTCCACGGACCTTTACCCGTTCGAATCCTCTTCCTATGGCGATGGCATCGTAACGCTAAACTAGCACATTCCCAATTCTGATAATACAGCTTCACTAAAAGCGCCTTTTCAGGTAACGTCAACATGCTGCGACTGCTGGCGCATCTGATTCTCTCTCTCATTACAGCTTCTTTTATACACGATTGTCACGCGCAGTCACTGACGTTTTGCTGTCCAGCGCCATCTGTCGGACATTTGGTGAACTTTTTTTTTTTTTTGGTTCTAATAAAACCCCATGTCATTCCAAGCACGTGTGTCAATTTTTACCTCTCTATCTACATTATTCCGTGGTTTATTAAGTTTTCAAATTTATACTGACGTTTTGATCACCCGGTATTTCTATGCGACAATAAGAAGCGGGTGATTTGCCTATATATTGTGAAACGCCGTCCCCTGTTGGTAGGCTTTGAAACTCCGCTAGGACGCGTGCTACGATTCGAAACTTGGGGAGACGCTGTGTCGACAGATACGTGTCACTCCTCTGTACGTCTTGTAGTTTCCACAGAGTCGTCTTTAAGAACTTGGAGGTACTTATGAGCAAATTTGTGTATTGTCAGACCTGAGTTTCTCTCGACATATACTACAACGTTCAAATACTCGTAACTTACGGGAGTGTAGCGAGGTGAGGTCGTTGACAACCGCCGATATTTGGACAGGTGGACACCCGTTATTTTCAAGGCAAAACTGCATCGGCGGTTGTTGACGACCTCACCACGCTGCATTGCTGTAAGTTATTCGAGAAACTTGTAAATTCAATAAAATTACTGTAAAGATGTGGCAGATGGCCGTATGACGATGATAAAGTGCCAATAATTTGAAACTCATTAAAAAGAAAGACGTCATGTGAGGACACAATGAGACACTAGGGTCAACTTTCATTCATTCTGTAAGGAGCAGTGGAGGGCGAGTGCGGGACAGACAGTCTTTGTGTAGAAAATATCTTTCATTTGAGTAATGACACGTCTTATACAGCATTTTAAAAAACTACAAACGCTACCTGAGGGCTATAGTCCGTGGAGTGATGCTAAGGTGTCGTAGGAGTCTGAACAACACGAAGAAGACATCTTTTAAAAGCTTTGGGATTATTTTCGTAATCTTAATGTTGTGCGAGATATATTGAGAGAATCACTCATTTATCAGAGGCGATCAAAAGCTGCCGTTTGAGGGAGTTGCTACACCGTATATGCAACATAGCGCAACTTTGATGCGGGTATATAAGCACCGACGTATAGGCAAAGGATTACGGTGGCATTCGTGTCTTTCTGAAGTGCGTGCGGTAAATGCGGAAAACGTGAACTATGGCGACGTTATTACCAAATGCGTCCAAACAGAACGAACGTGCAGTTATTCTTTTTTTGGCTGCCGAAAGATAAACACTGGTAGACATCCTTCGGAGAATGACGAATATGCATGGAATAGCATGCCTGCCGAAAACCAATGTTGTGGAATGGTGCGAGAAGAGTTGCTGCTGCTTCTTGATAACGCACGTCCCCCTATCGCAAATTTCGTAACGTAGAATTTACACCTATCAAAGTAGGAGATGCTCGAGCACCTGCCCTGTAGTCCTGAACTCTCCCCGTGTGATTATCACGCCTTCGTGTCCTTAAAAAGGCCTTGAAGGGTCGACGATTCCTGAAGGCGATGATGTGCAGCAGGCAGTTATGGGCTTCTCCAAGCAGCGGGGTACGGTGTTTTACCAAACGAGTATCTTCAGCTTAGTGTGTCAATGGGGTGATTGCCTCAATGGTCACGGTGATTTAGCCTGAACGACATACCGATCTTGGACGGTACGGCCTTCGAATAGAAACTATTTGGTCACCCATTATAACAAGGAGAACAAGCTGTTTACGTTAAGGAGCCATCTGTATTACCATGTCTCTGCGTTCTGCAAAGTCCTGTCTTCGAGCGGCATCAGTTATTCGAGTTGGCTTGGGCACTTGTGACGTTCGAGAGATAATGACCATCGAGACAGCATGAATTGTGACGGCTAAGCTGCGTGCCACTGCTTAATGCTGCCTGCTTACTTTGTGACACCTCGATGAGAAGCTGCGCTAATAATAGTAGGGACAGGGCGGGTGCGTGACTCCACAGCTGTTAGCGGCACCCCACGATTCCGAGAAGGTTGCGTGCGCGGGGCGTAACTGATGCCGTTGCCACTGGCGGAGTTTACTCTCGGTGAATGTGGACAGTTCATATGTCGTTTTTATGTCCTCGTGCCTTTCTTTTTGTGAGTGACATAAGTGTGCGTACGAGACTAGACTACGCCGATCCAAAACGTCAACAATAAACACAGTACTTCGCGTAAACTCATTTATGCCCTCAGATGCCAAACACAGTATATGCCAATATGCTCCGGTTGATGTAGTATGGTAAATATACCAATTATAAGCGGCAGAGAACTTCTTTATCGTTTGCAATAGACAGATTCCTTAAACGTCGCAACTAGCCGCGAAGGTAAACTGAGAGAAGTTTATTTTAAGCTCCATTCAATGTCGAGAAAACACCGTTATCAGACAGATGAGGTCAACCACTGACGTAGTTACTATTTATTTTCGTATCCCATAGAAAATTTCCTACAAGTTATTTTTAATAACTAAATAAAGTAGTTAATGAGTTTATCTCCCTTGGTTATACTAGTTCACCCTTTGAGAATGCGATAAAAATAAACTTGAGATCTTTTTCATATTTAATTCTGTAAGCGACGCTGGTCCCTGCATGATATACACCGGAATACTGTGTTCTGATGTAGAACTCTTGCATAGGCACGACGGGTTGCTTACGCAACTAAATAGATGTGATGAGATCGAGTGTGATCGGATCTACTCTCGACTTAGAAAATGTGCAACTCAGATGGAAAAATAAACAGTATAATAAATTTGTAAGTATGAACACATTTGCTGAAACCCCTTCCGACGAATACGTCGGCGATAGTCTTACATTACCTTCCAAATTGGCCGGCCGGAGTGGCCGAGCGGTTCTAGGCGCTTCAGTCTGGAACCGCGTGACCGCTACGGTCGCAGGTTCGAATCCTGCCTCGGGCATGGATGTGTGTGATGTCCTTAGGTTAGTTAGGTTTAAGTAGTTCTAAGTTCTAGGGGACTGATGACCTCAGATGTTAAGTCCCATAGTGCTCAGAGCCATTTTTGAACCTTCCAAATTGCCTCTCCTACTAATGGACACGTCTTGCAACGTTTTTGAATAGCTTTCTTTTAATTTGTTAATTTCAGTTACAAATGTTCTTTCGTGGTATTGTTTCAGCTTGCGCTGCGGCATCGACGATATTGTTGCTCTGTGCAAGCGTGAGGAGCTATTGGCCACTCTATCGTAAGCCGCCTAGAAGGAGATGGAACGCTATAGTGCATGCGAGCGTTTCCTGTAGTGTTTGTCGTCTAAGGTCAAAGGTGCGTCACCGCAGGTGTAAAACCGACGGCGGAAACGTTCCCTACAGAGAGTTCTCTGAAGAACCGTAATAAAATTCCTGACAAAATGACGTGATGGAAGTTATCAAAAAGTTGTTACTGATAACTCAGGTGTGTAATTAAGAGCCCCGCGATTGTGATCGAAATTACGCAATTTATTAGGTAGGCTGCAACGTGAACCAGGGGACGTCTACAAGAATGGTTACCATAGATTCAGTTAATTTAGGAATAGTACATTCTGTGTCAAATTCTGTGTACGTGAACCAAGTGACTTCTACACGATTGGTTACCATAGCTTCAATTAGTTTAGGAATATTACATTCTGTGTCAATTTCTTTGTTCATTGTTAAGCTTAACGGCTATTATTTGGTAAATGACGGAGAGATCGGTGGAATTTGGTACGTGAATGTTAGTGGCAAAACTCTTCAATTTGTTATTGTATTAGACTCGCTTGCAACAGAACCCGACGGAACAGCAGATGGTGTTAAGATACAAGCAACATTTATGAGCATATACCAGGTGGTTATAATTAAGCTTCCTCATTTGACACGTTATAACACGGAAACTATTTTCCGCACGAGGACCAAACTTGGTAACACTAATGTCAAGGACATAGGGAAAAGAAGTAATGCAGAATCACTTCAACTGAAACATTTTTACTGTGCTGCTACGGTACATCATACCATTAAATACCGGTACCATTACTGCCATTAATATGGCGCCCATCAGTATCCAGAAGAGTCTGAAAGCGCAGGATTGCATTCTGCACAGCAGAACGAAGCATATCCGTGATAGGCTGGCCACCTCTCTTGATATGCTGCGCTTCAGATCAGAGCATTTGTCCTTCAGGTAGTCCCACAACGTGAATCGGCAGGGAGTGAGATCAGGTGATCGTGCCGGCCGAGCATTTGGTAACGATCGGCTGATAGTTCGACTGTTTCCAAATGTGTTACGGAGAAACAGATGAACTTCACGAGCCCCATCTTGCATGAAAACTGTTTAGTTCAATGTGTCTCTCTCCTGAAGGACGGGTCTGATGTGCTGGCGAAGCATATCACAGTAACGCTGGCCGGTCACTCTGCGCGTCTTTGGTCCTTGAGTGCCAACCTGTTCAAAAACGAATGGGCCAATGATGAATGTAGCCGTGTAGCCACGCCATACGGTGACACGTTCGCCATACAGAGGAACTTCATGCACAGTGACTGGAGGTGAAGATCCCCACATTCGGCAATTCTGTGTGTTCATCTCACTAGTCAGAGAAAATGAATGGTTCATATGGCTCTGAGCACTATGGGACTTGACATCTATGGTCATCAGTCCCCTAGAACTTAGAACTACTTAAACCTAACTAACCTAAGGACATCACACAACACCCAGTCATCACGAGGCAGAGAAAATCCCTGACCCCGGCGGGAATCGAACCCGGGAACCCGTGCTTGGGAAGCGAGAACGCTACCGCACGACTACGAGCTGCGGACAGAGAAAATGAGCTTCTTCTGTCCATAGGATGGTCCAGGGCCAGCCTTCGTCAACTTCAATCCTCGCGAGAAAGTGGAAAGCGAAGTCACTACGTCGCTGTGCGTCCTGTCGGGCAAGCTGCTGTACGATATGGATCTTGTACGGATACCATTTGAGAATGGCTCGAAGCACCTTCCGTACTGTGGACCACGGGATGTTCAACTGTCGTGACACAGCACGCGCGCTTCATGACTATCGGGAATTGCGCGCTGCGTTGTCTGCCATAGCAACAGCGATTTCATCAACCACCTGTGGTGCAACTGGTCGTCGGCCTCTTGCCGGAGCGACGCCCAGTTCTCCAGTTGTTTCGAACTACTATATCATGCTCCGCGCAGCAGGTGGAGAAAGAGGACCCTTCTGTAATCGTTTCAGCCGGCGATATTCTCGAAGTGGAGCTGCAGCATTACTGTTGTTTTAATAACAGAGCTTCGCCTGTAATGTCTTACTCCTTTTGTCCAAGCTCATGTTGACACGTCACCAAGTACACTGCGACTGGCTAGGCGTGTGAGATTATGAATCACATTGACTGATCACGGCGGCTGATGGCCGTAGTTGGAACTGGACGGTGGTGCTGTGACGCATGGAATTCATGCACCCCGTACCCTGGACATTAATGCTACCAAGTTTGGTACTCGCACGGTAGTTAGGTTCCGTGTTATAACGTGTCAAATAGGGAAAGTTTAATTATAACTAGCCGGTATTCACAGTAAAGGAGTCGTCACAGGATGATAAACAGCCACAGTAAATATTAAAAAAAAAGGTTCAAATGGCTCTAAGCACTATGGGACTTAACATCTGAGGTCATCAGTCCCCTAGACTTAGAACTACTTAAACCTAACTAACCTAAGGACATAACACACATCCATACCCGACGCAGGATTCGAACCTGCGACCGTAGCAGCAGCGCGGTTCCCGACTGAAGCGCCTAGAACCGCTTGGCCACAGCGGCTGGCAGTAAATATTAAAACCAAATTACTGTTTATTTCGTTTATGATTTTCTAAGTGGTGCCTCCAACTTACTGACGATCTTCACTTGGTTACAAAAAATTCATGTTCATTCTATAATAGTTGCCGTACCATGGTATCCACTCTCAAAAAGAAAGAATTTAGTATCCATCTCTTCATCTTCATCTCGTGACAGCACCATTTATACCTGAACTATTATTGTTGGCTTTAGTTTGCTGTTGATTTCGGTTAGAATAATCCGAATGACTGAACCGTTCACAGCAACCTACTCTTTGCTTTACGTTTCTATTCGAGATGATTCTAACTTCCGTTATATAATTTTCTGCTGCTATGGTCATTATCCTATATTCGTTTTCTTTCCATTATATCTAGACTGAAACGCCCCGACTCGCAGAACGTTATCCTTTCGTTGATTATTCAATCTTTTTGGCAGTTCCTCTAGGAGTTCCAAATGAGGGAAGAATTCGGAATATTTTCCCGTTCCCAGACAGCCGGTGTATAAGTAATTCTGAGAAGCAAAGGGTTTCGAGAAATGCTATTATATCACGTTATTAATGCCTTCCTTTTTCTCATTTTGTTCACGTACATATGAATACTGGATACAAGTTTCCATTCTCATTTTGTTCACGTACATATGAATACTGGATACAAGTTTCCAAGGAAGCGAATGCTTACGTTGTCTGATAATACTTCTTACGATACTATGAAATTATCGAATACTTTTAACATATGTACCACACATACCGAAACAAAATATCGATACTTAGCTATAACATCCCTACCTGAGAGAGCCGTAGGCCTGCTCTTCCAGGCAATTGATATATAAACCGAATGCCCTTCCTAAGAATCGCAAGAGGCATTTTCTCTTGCGTTTCGTCACATATCTGCAATTTCGTTTCCATAGTGTGTACATGGAGTCGGCCGAAAAAAGTAATACTCATCATGTCTTTCATGCGGCACCTACTGTCAATAGAAAACGTTTGTTTGTTTCCCGTTACAAACAAAATTATTTTTAAAGCGAATATACATGCGCCCATTTGATATAGCGGTCCCAGATTAGTCTAGTGCGATGCTATATTAAACGACATGTGTTAACAGGGGCAGCAAAACACGAAGAATAACCAGTACTCTATCAGCGAGTGAATAGTATTGCTGCACGGGGGTAGCACACAGCACATGAGTAGGGGGGGGGGGGGAGTTCTTCTGTGTTACTGCCGCAAAAACGAATATCACAGTAAACTAATTTGGGACCGCTTTATCGAACGGGTACGCAGAATTCCTCTTTCAAAAAAAAATTATTTGTAGCGGGAAATAAGCCGTTGTTTATCGCTGAGAGAGGGCATCCTATAAGTATCTTGATGAGCAGTATTTTTATGGTCCGATTCAAGCTACACATTGCAAAAACGAAATCGCAAATATGTACCGAAAGTCCTGAGAAAACGCCTCTGATGACTCGGAGAGACACTCGGTATATGACGAGCATCAGACAAAACAGTGGGCGCCTGACGTTGCTTTCATGTCTCCCCGAAAACGACATCCTGTCTTGTGATATTCCGTAACATTGTTCATTATTTACCGGGCGAACAGTATTATTGTTCTCAGGTTCTCACTGAGTAGTGTGGACGTGAAGACATTCCATAGTCTGCGACGTGTGCTAGTGAGAAGAGGCAACAGCAACAATTTCTAGAGAGTCACAGTACTGCTGAGTTCGTCGGTGCTATGTTCGGCATCGTGCTAATGGCTGAGTACCGATTTCCTGGTTTGAGTTAACTTCGCCGCAGCGGCTGCTCCCGCTGTCCTTGTAGTGTCTCAGCCTCGTGACCACACCATGTTGTGAGTTCCTGCAGACACCGTGTGGCGTATAAACGTGAAAATCACGTGTATGGCGGTTCTCAGACAACTTGCCAACGGATTCGGTCGCAACAGTGAAGACAATTTAAGATGAGATTTATTGGAGAAACCTTAAGGAAATGCAGTTTATCCATGAGGAAGCCGCATATAAAACCCTAGTTGGGCCAATCCACGAGCATCGTTCGACAGTCTAAAAATCTTACGCAGTTCGATTAACTGAGGAGACGGAGAAAATTTGAAAAAGAACTGAGCGATTCTTAATCTGAATCTGTATCCCTAAAGTTGCTGCACTGCGTACGGCAGAAGATGAGAGGGTTAATTAATCAGTTTTAACTATCTCGAAATGAAAATGTTATATAAATACCGGTAGTCCTGGTACACAATGAAATCTCCGCACCAAAGAAACATTGCACACCGCTTGAGGAGCCAAAACAAAATGGCGGAGCCCGTTGGTAATGTAGAGTATTTTGAAGCAATTCTTTTTCTGCTTGTGAAGGGGAACAACGAATCATCAATCCCTGCTGAGTTGGTGGAAATGTACAAATCGTGCTGAGTTGATGGAAAAGTACAACGAATGCAAGGTGTATCACTACGACCACGAGACAAAGCAGGAAAGCAACCGGAGTCAACGCCGTCGACTATCGTCGGCAGAGGTCACGCCGCGTGAATTTCGCGGCGCTAATAGATTGTGCTGGTAGGTGGCAGATCGACACACGAGCATACTACCGAAATCTCCTGACCAGTTTGCGGCAGGCTGACGAGACAAAGCGTCGCCGGAAGCTGTCCGAGGTGGTGTTTGTGCTCCACAATAACAGCCCGGATTATTCTGTACAGTAAACCGCCCCACCTGCTTCTCCTTAAGGGCATTATTCGCCTGACTTTCCAATGTTCTGTACTCCCAGTGACGTGTTCTTTCCTCGGATGAAGAAACCGTTGCGTGCCAGGCATTACAACGAGGTGATTTTCGATGTGGAAAGTTTTTTAAACAGACAAAATGCATTCTACGACCAATGTCTCCGCCTAGCCATCCGTAGCTGGGAAACAACTGCAGGCCATTTTCTCAAAACTCGCTCTCCGGAAAATTGTAATTTTTCAGGAAACGCGAAGGGCTGTTAGGGATTTTGATATGGATGAAAATTTTCCAAACTCCGAAGTGATGTTTCAATATCGACACTGTAATTGACGCATCCGTAAATCAAAAGAACAATCTGCATACATGTATGTAAAAAAGGTCATGGAAATATCAAACAATTTCAAAACTTGCTTTCTGCATAACATATTGATGTAAAACTTGCTTTCTCATCATTCATTTACCAAGGAAACACAATAAAAAAGTGTATTAGATACCTAAGTTTTTTAAAGTATTACTGATGTAGAATGCAGTAATCACATTAACACATACATCTGAATATTTTAAGTCAATCCAACGAAAATTTTTGTACCCCTGTGTCTCATTCTGTTTTCTCAACATCTACGTTTTCCGTCACATCACTTATATTTACACTATCCACAGTACTGTTCCCCTTCAATATACACTCATGTTCAGGAAAAAACAGAACACCTTGAACAACTAGAGATACGACGTTCATGTTCAAAGGACAAGTACGTTAGTATGTTCTACAGAAATGATTAGCATTTGAACCACGTCAGATTGTGGGTTTATGGTGAACATCAATATCGCGACGCAACACCAACTGCCGGTAAAATGTGCCTGCGGCTCTCGTCGTCGCTATAAATCGAATGTAATGGATCAGTGTGACTTGAGCAGACGTACAGGATGCCTCGCAGATGTATGAGCGAGCTGTACTGCCAAATCAGTGAGTTTGAAAAGGGTGCATTAATAGCAAGAAAGAACGTGAGGTATCCATCCGGAAAATTGCTGCTCGTGTGGGACGAAGTGTTTAGGCAGTGCAATAGCTGTGTGCAGAATGGTTCACGGGAGGATACGACGAGACTGATCAGGTCGCACCACACAAACCACTCCTGAGAAGATCGACGCCCCATCCGAATGGTATTGCAGGACAGATCTGCGTCCTCCTCGGCTGTGGCGCAACAGTGGAACAGTGTAACGCATCGTACACTATCAGGAGTGACTGTCCGTTGCCGTTTATTACGGTATGGGTAACGTGCGCGTCGTCCGCCGCCAACCTTTTGTGAATGTGCAGAAACATGCTAGACGGCAATGGTGTATGGAACGACGTTACTGGGGACAGGAATGGCATCATGTTCTGTTTGTTTGAAAATGACTGAATGTGCACAAGACATACAGCGCCAGCTCGAGGCCTTGTGGTGTGCGGTGCTATTGGGTACAATTAACAACGAAAGGTGGTGCATGTCCAGGGCTCTGTGACCACAGTGACCAAAGTGAATGACCTCCTGCGACCCGTAGCCATACCGTTTCTACGCAGTTTTTCAGCAAGACAATGCACTGCCACATTTTGTTCGAAATTACTAAAAGCGTGATTATTAATAATTGTGAACTGCTGAAAGTGGACGGTAATTGGTAAGTCTTTAGGATTACTGCTGACAGTATTTTGGTTTGGGCAACTTCTGAATTTATAAACCAAATGTTTTGATTGCTGATGTGTAATGGTTGCCGTCTCTGTTTAAGGTTGGACGTTATGTTCGCTCCCCAGAGCCTTTGAATTTATTTGGTTACTATTCTTTGATGGGACTGGGAAAGGGATGTGCGCCCTGTTCCACGCTCCGAGATACGAAAGATTGGGTTCGTGGCTATCCATGGGACGACGTAATTGTGTAAATCACATACTGTGAAATTCTGGTATTCATTCGTTGTCTTACGTAGACCTTAGGTAGTCGTTAGGATAAATATAGTATGTTAAAACTGTTTGCTCAACCTACCTTGCATTCGCGAAATTACTTTCAGTGTATACCTGTTGAAGTTTTCTGTTTTCTTACGAATTTTCTAAAGCCAAAGAGATACATACATTTGTTTCTGTGGAGTGTCTGAATATTGACTTTGCCTTTGCTTACGCGTGTTTAAATTAAGCTTTTATTGCTTCTATGTGGATGTAAGGAATGGAAGCCAGATAATTCCTGTATATGAATACTTGATGTTTTGTGATGAGATTGGTCTGTTAATTTATGAAGTTTCATTAATTGTGCATAGTGGATTGTTTGGAGACAGTACGTTGTTTTGATGTTGTTGATACAAAATGAGAAATAAAAATTTTTGTATGTCCATCCTTGTGATTTGTTGTCTGGGAGGTTTAGGCAGTTCACTTACGTAAGAACATGAAACACCTACAGCCGTCGTATCAACCTGACAGCTGATGTTTGGAGAGACAACATTGCCGTTATAGGTAGTCTTCGAAAACTAGTTTAGGTGTTGGCCACTGATGTATTATGTATATGGGTGGTGATAACACCCTCAGCATCTGGTAAGGCTTCAAGATGGTGCACTGAAACGCTGAAACTGGTAGACATACAATGAATAACATCATAAGGACGGCTGTAGGTGTTCCATTTTCTTGCAGAAATAAAAACTGGCACGTGTTAAAATTAAATAAAATGTTATTTAACGTGTACCAGTAGCTTACCGCTCCCAACCCAACCGCTGCCCTACTGCCTCAGAGATAAATGCAGACGCCGGCCAAGAAGGCAGGTTGCGCTGTTGTATTTGAGTAGGAAGGAATGCAGTGCCGGTCGTGGTCAGAACATTGTTCTGCGTCACTGTGAGTGCATTATTCGGAGCTAATGAAGTCGAATGTGGGCAGATTGTTGGTGCTCATATGGTCGATGCTTCCGTAACCAAGACAGCCGAATTGTTAGGTGTTCTAAGAGGCACCGTACCGGAGATTTATACGGCATTGTGGGAAAGCGGGAAAACATCATGCATCAAGTCACAACGCGGACGGAAATGTATGTTGAGTGATGGAGACAGACGGTCACTGAAGACAACTGTGATGAAAAGTAAGAGGGCGACAACACCAAACGTCACTGCAGGACAGAATGTCGCAATATCAAACTCTGTCAGCACCAAAACAACAAGAAGAGAGCTCCATAAGCTGGGAAGGGCAGGACGAGCTGGAATTCCAAAACAACTCCTCATCAGCGATGCAAATGCTCGTAACAGGAAAACATGGCACCGAAGTCATAAAACCGGAGCTATGGAGGAATGAATGAACGTCATTTGTTCGGATGAGTGTTATTTCACACTGTTTTCAACTTGTTAACAAGTTTATCTTCCAAAAGTGAAACATGATGGCGTTTCGGTGATGATTTGGGCAGTCATAACGTGGTAGTCCATGGGCCCCATGGGTGGTCTGCAAGGTCTCATTACTGTCAATGATTGCGTTACCGTGCTGGCTGATCAGGTCCAATCCGAGGTACAGTGTTTGTTCCACAGTGGTGATGCTGTGTTCCTAAAGGACAGGCCCCGTGTTTACACGGATCGCATCGTCCAGGACTGGTTTTGTGAGCACAAGGATGAATCGTGGCACCGTGGCCACCACAGTCCCCAGATGTCAGTGTCACTGAGCCTTTGTGGTCCACTATTGAGGGAGAATAATGCAGGACCTGCTTTTATCCATTCCGAAACGACTGGAAGCTGTTATGAGTGCCGACGGTTTTCCTACAACGTATTAGGTATGGTAATGGGTTGTGTTTTTGGTTCTCAGGTATTTTTGTCCACACCCTGCACCAAGGGATAGTATTTCACATTTGTAAAACCTTAAGTTCTCCGAGAAATGTTTGTAATTTCAGAAATAGACTGTAGCACATATAACGTAAAAGCCATTACTAAAAAATGGAAAAAGAAAATGTAATAAACTTCTGGTGGTTTGCTACATTCGGAAATCCAAAAAGTGTTCCATAGTACAATATCCAAACGTATATCAGAAGATACGTTTGCCACTGTACACTTGCAATATCGAAAACCACAATCAGAGCATGAATATTGCTGTTGACTTGCCAGCACTGGAGTCAGCTTGACAGTGATCCCTTGCTGGTGCCGTGAGGCGTAAACTTTCTTGCAGAATACGACCGCAGGATTACGCGAGCGACCTGGAAGGAGTGCATGCTGGAGAAGACGAGCGGCACCGAGCCAGCTGTCGGGGACAGTACCTGTTTACGGACGACCTGGTAGATGTGCGCGTAGAAGAAGGCGAGCAGCAATACGGGCGCCACGATGGTGGCGAAGTAGACGAAGACGAGGTAGCCGTGGTCCATGATCTCGTCGAAGACGCAGCGCGCGTCCTGCCCGGCGCCCTGGTGCCACCCCAGCACCGGAAGCAGACCCACCACCAGACCAGCGGCCCAGCACGCGCAGATTATACCTGCCGGAAGAAGCCGCCGTAAACACACTTCAAATCCAAGCAGTCCGTATTTGTTTTGTGCCATATTTTGCAAGGTAGAGTAAATGCACAGCAAGGAAAAAAGAAAAAAAAACGACATACCACGAAGCAATGGGACGGCAATCGGTAGATGTACATGTACAGACAAACAAATGATTATAATCTGAGAAAACTTCGTTGATTTATTCGAGAGAAATAGCTAACACAAACTGAGCAAGTCACTAATGCGCTGTTCCACTTCTAGCCCTTATGCGAGCTGCTCTTAGCCAAGTAGCTCATCCAATGGCCTCACAAGGACTGAGTACACACCGGCTTGCCAGAAGCACTCGGCTGACCTGGACGGTGGCCCATCACAGTGCTAGCAAGGATTCTACTAAAAGACAAAAAAGGCACTCTACGAAGGAATTACCCAAATGGAACGGAAATCGGTAGATGTGATGTACATGTACAGTCAAACAAATTATTACAATTTCAGAAAAATTGTATGATTTATTCAAGAGAACGAACTTCGCGAACTGAGCAAGTCAACAACGTTTTGGTTCATCTCTGACCCTTATAGAGGCAGTTACTCGGCTTGACATTGATTAAAACAGTTATTCGATGTCCTCTTGAGGAATATCGTGCAAAGTTCTTCCAACTGGAGTGTCAGATCGTCAAAATTCCGAACTGGCTGGAGGGTCCTGCCCATAACGATCCTAACGTTATCAATTGGGGAGAGACCCGACGACATTGAGGCCAAGGTAACGTTTGTCAAGCACGAAGACAAGCAGCAGAAGCTCTCGCCGTCTGCAGGTGGGCATTATCGTGCTGAAATGTATGCCGAGGATGGATTGTCAAGAAAGGCCACAAAACGAAACCTAGAATATCGTCGACGTACCGCTGTTCTGTAAGGGAGCCTCGGATGACAACCAAAGGGTCCCGCTATGAAAAGAAATGGCACCCCAGACCACCGCTACTGGTTTTCGGACAATATGATGGGCATAGGCGCATTGCTATTCCACCGCTATCTGGGAAGTTTCCAGACAATTCTTCTCTGGTCTTCAAGGCTCAGTTTGAAACGGAACGCATCACTGAAGACAATTCTACTCCAGTCAATGAGAATCTACGACGAAGACGTGTCTGCAGACGCCGCTGACAGATGTGGGGTTCCAACCTGGCTGGCACCCTCCATATGGCCCGATAACCAGGGCTGATTGTCTGCGGAGCCATTTCATTTCATAGCAGTATTCTTTGGTTGTCACCGTGGCACTCTTGGGCACAGCAGTACGTCGACAATATTGTACGTTCCATTTTTTCTCCTTCATGGAAAGTCATCTTGGGCTTACATTTCATCAAGCTACTGCTTGTCTTCGTTCTTATCAAACCTTACCTTGTCCAGCAAGATCGCCGGAACTCTCCCAGATTGAGAACTTTTGTAGCATTTTGGATAGGGCCTCCCAACTAGCTTGGGATTTTGACGATCCAACGCGCCAATCGGACAGAATGTGGCATGATATCCCTCAGGAGGGCACCCAACAGCTCCATCAGCCAATGGCATGTCGAATAACTCCTTGCACAAAGGCCAGTGGTGGACCAATGCGGTATTCACTTGTTCAATTTATGAACAATTTATTATCCCATTTTTCTGAAACTGTAATCATGTTTTAAATGTTTTAAAACGACCTGTTGGTATTTATTTCATTATTTAGGTGATTTGGAATGCTTTCAAAGTATGAAGCGCAATCAGTCTCTTATTTGTGTTGTTTATTTAGTGGGATAAGAAAAATTAAACTATTTGTGCTATTTTACACGTAAAAAGTTGAAACACTGCCCACGACGTATGGCTGACTTCTTACCGAGGCAGAATTACAAGTTTACTCAGGATTTAAATGAACTGCATGGGGAAATTCGCTACAGAGACAGATGATGTAAGTGTGCAAATATGCGTGAAACATCTAACATCTATTACATATATCTGAAACATTTATATTTGTGAAATATATTTGGAATATGCGTCTGCTGGCGAAACTGCGACAAAATAATTGTCCAGCTCCAGTAGCAACAGTGACCTTATCCAGGATTTTGACAAACAGTTCATTTCTTTCATTTTTTGGCTCTGTAACGAGATCTTTTTACAATAGTTGATATTGACTTGCAGAATGTGTTACAACTAACAGCAGACAAGAATTTAGTCTACTAGCAAAAACAATCTCCTCTCTATCCGAGCAGAGATACAAAGAGGTCAGGGGAAAAAACCGGGTACGGTAGTGTTCCACGCAATTATTTCCTGGAGTTTAGCACGGTCGATGGAGAGGAGCTGTTGATTACATTAAGCTATACAGTTAGTCAGCTAGTTATGAAGCCAACACTGGGAGGGTTGCAAGGTTGGATTTATTGCGATAAAGGTGGTGTCGTTAGTATAGTGGATTACGTACTTTGAAGGGGTGGTTTTGGGGCTTCAGCTTTATGTAAAAGATAAGAGTGCTGAAAGAAGGACCCTTGGAGGAGACCAGTGGTTGTGTGGAAAATACTGGACGTAATCGGCACGTGCCGTCCTCGTCCAATGTATAGGAACCTATCCCCATTCCACCTCCAGCTCTTAAAATGTTCGGAGAAATCCAAATGCTCTAGCATTCATTGCTTCACAACTATGACTGCGACTCATTCACATTCCACTGGCAGTACAAGACACACATATC
This sequence comes from Schistocerca nitens, assembly GCF_023898315.1. Taxonomy (NCBI): domain Eukaryota; kingdom Metazoa; phylum Arthropoda; class Insecta; order Orthoptera; family Acrididae; genus Schistocerca; species Schistocerca nitens. The sequence goes on along the minus strand of NC_064614.1, from coordinate 641,564,722 downwards.
CAACTTCCTATTCGTAAAACGTTTAGGGACTGGTGTTAACCTCAGAACAACACTGCCCACTAACCTCAGAACGCTAAATGGGGGAAAATGTTACATGGTAAATCTTACTACGCCATATTTTATTAAAAGGAAGTCATAGTTTATAGTTTAAGCACTAGTTCAGCGGTTCCCAACCTTTTTAGCTGTGCTGGCCATCTATTTTGAGAAAAAATTTAGTTGCACAGTAACTAAAAAATACAAATAAAAAAATTTAAAGTCGCACAAATAGGCCACTATATTATTATTATTATTATTATTATTATTATTATTATCATCTGCGTCGAAACCATGGAGGATCACGCAAAGCATTCTGTCTCATTTGAGCATTCTTTCTGATCTTCACGCTTCTCTCATTTTTTTTCTCCATGGAGTTTCTTTTTATCGTCAGTCCACTTTGTCCCTGGTTTCTTTGGGACTTCATTCTTTAACTTAACATTCCTCTTGCATGTATTGTTTCTGTATACGTTTCCGTCTTGAACTTCTGTTGAATCGATTTGTGCTTTTTCCAGGTCAGGTTTAACTTGTGTGATCCATGGTATTCTTGACTTGACCGCTTGTCGGTATGTCAGAATTCTGAATAAAACGTTCTCGGTTTTCAAGCCGCGTCAATTCGAATAAAATCTTCCAGCTTTCGATAGCCGGGACTGGTACGGTTTCTCGCTTATATAGGCATGATGACATCAACAGCAGCCAATCAGATAGACCCAATTTGGGCTGATAATTTTTCTTTCGATTTTGCGTTCTTTCTTCATTATGCTTTCCACATCGCTTTTCGTATGAAGGTTTAGCGTCTCACTTGCATAGAGGATTTCAGGCTTGATTACGGTGTTGCAGCGTCTGATCTTAGTTTGAATGGGTGAGCATTTCTTATTATATACGTCTTGTGTTCTGCCGTAAACTCTCTTCATTTTTTGTAGTCAAGTCTTCTGTGAAATCTTTTCTGCTCTTATACATTCGAAAATTTTACTTAGATATCTGAACAGTTTTGGAAAGAGATCTGATGGCCAACTTTTTCTGCACATTGTTTTAGTATTTATATTTATTTGGCTGCTGTTGCTTCGTTGTCCGAGAGTATGGCCAGGTCGTCTTTGAAAGCTAGTTTTGAGATTCCTATCTTGTCCCGGGATAGCCCTAGATGGTTCGCAGTGTCCTTGGATTTTCAATTATTTTTCCCGTCCCCTCATTATCTGACCAGGTTAAACAATACTGGGGATATTAAGTCGCCCTGACGTACTCCTGTTTTCATCATGAAAGAGAAGGGATTTCACTCATGAATATCGCTTTCGATGTTGAGCCAGGCAATATCTGCTTGATTGGTCGTAGTGTTTTTGGATTGATTCTCTATTCTTCTGAGATGTTGAAGAAGGGTTGTCGGTCAACAGAATCGTATACCTCCTTGAAATTTATGAAACTGCAAATGATTGGAGTATTCATGATATTCATGATAGCCTGGTATTTTAGAATTGTTTTCAGGTTGAAGATTTTTTCTGTGCAATAACGATTGGGGTGGAAACCTGCCTGGAATCCACCAATTTTGTCTTCTAACAGTTCTTGTGTTCTCTGGAGTAAGCACGCTGAGAAAACTTTGCAAGTGACTTGCAGCAAGGAGATTTCTCAGTACCTGTTCACATACGCCCTATCTCCTTTCTTGTGCAGGTGGTGGATAGGTGCACATTTCTACTCTGACACTGAGAGCAATAGACATTGATTTGAGTGGACAGTTTAATAAGCAGCAGCTTATGGGTGGCCCTAATGTTTTCCGTGGAGTACGAATGGAGTTCACGTGTGATATACAAGCTGTTTTTGGAGGCAGTACATGGCTGAACTTGGCTGTTGTTTGGGGCAATCATGCTGATTATGATGGCCTTGAAGCTTTTCCTGGTGTTAACATCCTGGCTTGGAATATTTGGAGTATATCAGAGAGTACAGGATTACTTGCTTAAGTTCTGTATGGGACCACTGTTCCAGATAAGCTATTTGCTTTGTCTACGAGAAGAAACGAGAAGCTCAATGCAGACGAATATCTTTTTATTTGGGCCAAAGTGGCAATGGTAATTGTAAAATAAAGATTAATTGTGACTGTATGTTCTATAACAGACATTTATCATGCCGCGTTACTACATGAGGAGAAGACGTCCTCGTCTAAAAGTTTATAAAGCTGTAGATGATATCGAATTAAATGCTCAATCTGTAAGCGGTCATTTTTTTTTTTACACGGCCCTTGAGTGTTTTGTGGAGCTGTATTCAATTTTACTCTGGATAATATTGCTGAGAATGATCATGGAAATGGTTGGGTGACAGAAATTTTTCTGTTTTTCTGATGGTTGTAATTATTTACGTAAGTTCCTGTAAAGACTTTGGTCCGAGGTTCTTTAGTAGTTCTGCAATGATGCTATCTTCGCCGTATATCTTGTTGTTTTTTGATTTAAATGTATGTTTGTGGATCTCTTCACATCTTCACATCTTGATTCTGGGTGAATGGAGCTGGAGTCCTGTGTTGGGAATCTTCTTTCAGGTTCGGGCAACTAAGAAGAACAGAGAAATAACGTTATAATTCTTTACTGTTCTCTTGATTAGTTAATGCGAGTTTATCACACCGTTTTCTGAACTATTAGTTTTGATGTACGTACCTCCCTTACGAAATTCCCGTAGAATTCCCTTGTGTTATGGTTGCGGACATTTTGCTCTATAGCGTGCAGTTACTTGCACCCGTGGTCCAGGGGTAGCCGGCACGGTAGCTCAGCGTGTTCGGCCAGAGGGCTGCTTGCCCTTTGTAATAAAAAAAAAACTGAATAAAGGAATCAACGATCAACTTGAACGGATATCTTGTGACGTCCGCCCAGACCAAACGCAACGGAAAAAAGGGTAACGTCTTTGATTCATAATCAAAATGTCTTCGGTCCTGGGTTCGAATCCCGCCGCTGTTTAAATTTTGATTAATGATTAGCATTGGCGACCGAAGACTTCCGGCATAAGACGTCACCGTCATTCTGCCAACAGCCGTGTCAAAGAGGGCGGAGGAGCGGACAGAGGTTCAGAGCACTCTCTTGTCCTGGGGGAGGGAAACTGCCCCTAAAGGTGGAAGAATCAGCAATGATCAACGGCATGAGGATGCAGAAGGCAATGGAAACCACTGTATTAAAGACACGTGGGTGTATACACAGGACATGTGGACTGTAACTGAAGAAGTGTCATGATGATCTATCTATTGGCAAAAGATTCGGGAATAGTCCTCCCATTCGGATCTCCGGGAGGGGACTGCCGAGGAAGAGGTTACCATGAGAAAAACATTGAATAAGCAACGGAAAGATAACGTTCTACGAGAAGGGGCGTGGAATGTCAGAAGCTTGAACGTGTTAGGGAAACTAGAAAATCTGAAAAGGAAAGTGCAAAGGCTCAATTTAGATATAGTAGGGGTCAGAGAAGTGAAGTGGAAAGAAGACAAGGATTTACGGTCAGATGAGTATAGTGTAATATCAACAGCAGCAGAATTTGGTATAACGGGAGTAGGATTCATGAATAGGAAGATAGGGCACAGAGTGTGCTACTGTGAACAGTTCAGTGACAGGTTTCTTCTTATCAAAAACGACAGAAAACCAACACCGAAAACGATAGTTCAGGTATACATGCCGACGTCACAAGCTGAAGATAAAGAGAAAGTGTGTGAGGATATTGAAAGGGTAATACGGTGTGTAAAGGGGGGTGAAAATCTAATAGTCCTGAGTGACTGGAATGCAGTTGTAGGGCAAAGATTAGAAGAAAACGTTACAGGAGAATATGGGCTTGGCACAATGAATGAGAGAGGGGAAAGACTAATTGAGTTCTGTAACAAGTTTCAGCTAGTATTAGCGAATACCTTGTTCAAGAATCACAAGAGGAGGAGGTATACTTGGAAAAGGCCGGGAGATACGGGAAGATTTCAGTTCGATTACATCATCGTCAGACAGAGATTCCGAAATCAGATACTGGATTGTAAGGCGTACCCAGGAGCAGATATAGACTCAGATCACAATATAGTAGTGATGAAGTTTAAGAGACAATCAATACGCAACGAAGTGTGATACAAAAGTACTAAGGAATGACGAGATACGATTGAAGTTCTCTAAGGCTTAGATACAGTAATAAGGAATAGCTCAGTACGCTGTACATTTGAAGATGAATAGACATCTCTAAAAGGGGCCATCACAGAAGTTGGGAAGGAAAACATAAGTTCAAAGAAGGTAACTGCGTAGAAACCATGGGTAACAGAAGAAACACTTCTTCAGTTGATTGATGAAAGGAGAAAGTACAAAAATGTTCCGGGAAACTTAGAAGTAGAGGAATACTAGTCGCTGAGGAATGAAATAAATAGGAAGTGCAGGGAAGCTACGACGAAACGGCTGCAGGAAAAATGTGAAAACATCGAAGAAGAAATGATTGTTGGAAGGACACACTCAGCTTACAGTAAAGTAAAAACAACCTTCGGCGACATGAAAAGGAAGGGTGATAACATTAATAGTGCAACGGGAATTCCACTGTTAAATGCAGAGGAGAGAGCAGATAGGTGAAAAGAATACTTTGAAAGCCTCTATGAGGGTGAAGATTTTTCAGATGCAATAGAAGAAGAAACAGGAGTCGATTTAGAACAGATAGGGGATACAGTATTAGAATCAGAATTTAAGAGAGCTTTGGAGGACTTAAGATCAAATAATGCAGAAGGCATCGATAACATTCTATCAGAATTTCTAAAATCATTGGGGGAAGTGGCATCAATACGACTATTCACGTTGGTATGTAGAATGTATGAGTCTGGCAATACACCGTCTGACTTTCAGAAAAATATCATCCACACAATTCCGAAGACGGCAAGAGCTGACAAGTGCGAGAATTATCGCACAATCAGCTTAACAGCTCATGCATTCAAGTTGCTTACGAGTATAATATACAGAAGAATGGAAAACAAAATTGAGGATGCGGTAGGTGACGATCAGTTTGGCTTTAGGAAAGGTAAAGGGACGAGAGGGGCGATTCTGACGTTGCGGTTAATAATGGAAGAAACACTAAAGAAAAATCAAGACCCGTTCATAGGATTTGTCGGCCTGGAAGAAGCGTTCGACAATGTAAAATGGAACAAGATGTTCGAAATTCTGAAAAAAGTAGGGGTAAGCTATAGGGAGAGACTGGTCATATAATATACACTCCTGGAAATGGAAAAAAGAACACATTGACACCGGTGTGTCAGACCCACCAACTTGCTCCGGACACTGCGAGAGGGCTGTACAAGCAATGATCACACGCACGGCACAGCGGACACACCAGGAACCGCGGTGTTGGCCGTCGAATAGCGCTAGCTGCGCAGCATTTGTGCACCGCCGCCGTCAGTGTCAGCCAGTTTGCCGTGGCATACGGAGCTCCATCGCAGTCTTTAACACTGGTAGCATGCCGCGACAGCGTGGACGTGAACCGTATGTGCAGTTGACGGACTTTGAGCGAGGGCGTATAGTGGGCATGCGGGAGGCCGGGTGGACGTACCGCCGAATTGCTCAACACGTGGGGCGTGAGGTCTCCACAGTACATCGATGTTGTCGCCAGTGGTCGGCGGAAGGTGCACGTGCCCGTCGACCTGGGACCGGACCGCAGCGACGCACGGATGCACGCCAAGACCGTAGGATCCTACGCAGTGCCGTAGGGGACCGCACCGCCACTTCCCAGCAAATTAGGGACACTGTTGCTCCTGGGGTATCGGCGAGGACCATTCGCAACCGTCTCCATGAAGCTGGGCTACGGTCCCGCACACCGTTAGGCCGTCTTCCGCTCACGCCCCAACATCGTGCAGCCCGCCTCCAGTGGTGTCGCGACAGGCGTGAATGGAGGGACGAATGGAGACGTGTCGTCTTCAGCGATGAGAGTCGCTTCTGCCTTGGTGCCAATGATGGTCGTATGCGTGTTTGGCGCCGTGCAGGTGAGCGCCACAATCAGGACTGCATACGACCGAGGCACACAGGGCCAACACCCGGCATCATGGTGTGGGGAGCGATCTCCTACACTGGCCGTACACCACTGGTGATCGTCGAGGGGACACTGAATAGTGCACGGTACATCCAAACCGTCATCGAACCCATCGTTCTACCATTCCTAGACCGGCAAGGGAACTTGCTGTTCCAACAGGACAATGCACGTCCGCATGTATCCCGTGCCACCCAACGTGCTCTAGAAGGTGTAAGTCAACTACCCTGGCCAGCAAGATCTCCGGATCTGTCCCCCATTGAGCATGTTTGGGACTGGATGAAGCGTCGTCTCACGCGGTCTGCACGTCCAGCACGAACGCTGGTCCAACTGAGGCGCCAGGTGGAAATGGCATGGCAAGCCGTTCCACAGGACTACATCCAGCATCTCTACGATCGTCTCCATGGGAGAATAGCAGCCTGCATTGCTGCGAAAGGTGGATATACACTGTACTAGTGCCGACATTGTGCATGCTCTGTTGCCTGTGTCTATGTGCCTGTGGTTCTGTCAGTGCGATCATGTGATGTATCTGACCCCAGGAATGTGTCAATAAAGTTTCCCCTTCCTGGGACAATGAATTCACGGTGTTCTTATTTCAATTTCCAGGAGTGTATGTACAACAGCCAAGAGGGAATAATAAGAGTGAACGACCAAGAACGAAGTGCTCGTATTAAAAATGGGTGTAAGACAAGGATGTAGCCTTTCGCCCCTACTGTCCAATCTGTAGATCGAGTAAGCAATGATGGAAATAAAAGAAAGGGTCAGGAGTGTGATTAAAATTCAAGGTGAAAGGATATCAATGTTACCATTCGCTGATGACATCGCTATCTTGAGTGAAAGTGAAGAAGAATTACATGATCTGCTGAACGGAATGAACAGTCTAATGAGTACAGAGTATGGGTTGATAGTAAATCGAAGAAAGACGAAGGTAATGAGAAGTAGTAAAATGAGAACAGCGAGAAAGTTAACATCAGAATGGATGGTCACGAAGTAGATTAGGTAAGGAATTCTGCTACTTAGGCGTAAAATAACCAATGATGGACGGAGGAAGGAGGTCATCAAAGCCAGACTAGCAATGACAAAAATGGCGTTCCTGACCAAGAGAAGCCTACTAATATCAAATATCGGCCTTAATTTGAGGAAGAAATTTCTGATAGTGTACGTCTGGAGTACAGCATTGTATGGTAGTGAAACATGGACTGTGGGAAAACCGGAACAGAAGAGAATCGAAGCATTTGATATGTGGTGCTACAGACGAATGTTGAAATTTAGGGTGACTGATAAGGTAAGGAATGAGGAGGTTCTGTGCAGAATCTGAGAGGAAAGGAACATGTGGAAAACACTGATAATGAGAAGGGGTAGGATGACAGGACATCTGTTAAGACATGAGAAAAGAAAAAACAATAAATAAAAAAAGCGTCCAGTTGCTCCTTCATGTACTCTCTCTTGGTCTGTCTAATTAATTTTGTTGCCTGTTTCCTGCACTTGTTAAGACGATATAGGTTTTCCGGAGATTTCTTACTGTTGTATTTTTGGAACTCTTGTATGAGTCTTTCTGTGCATTTTCACACTCTGAGTGCCACCGTGGGTGTTTAGTGTTCTTTTCCGTGGTACCAGTTCTTTGGCGTTTTTGTGATCTTTCTATGGAATTCTTCCCAACTGTTTGCTTGTTGTCTTTATCATTCCTGCTTTATGTTGGATTCTATGATATTTTCATGTATGTTCTTCTCTAATGGATTTACTTCGGTGTAAATTTGATTTTGATTCCAATTAGGTAGTGGTCTGAATCAACATTCACACATCTGCGAACTTGAGACTCATAGATCTGTTTCTGGACTGGGGAGGATGTCGCTACGTGGTCTATTTTGAATTCACCCTTCTGTTGCATATGTGACCTCCGTGTTTTCTGTTTCCGCGGGGATTTCCTGAGGAATGTTGACACAACCTTCAGGCTGTTCTGAGCATAGTTTGAGGAGTGTCATGTCATTTTCATTTCTATAACCGTGTGCGGGAACCTTTCCAACTGCTTTCTGGTGATTTTTTTCTCTGCCGATTTGTTCATTGGAATCACATAGCAAACTTTTTATGACATCTGTGCGTATCTTGGCCGTCAGTGTCTCTAATGTTGCCCAGAATTTCTCTGTTGACTTGGTTTTTATTTTTGTTATTCCCATTCGTGGGCTATGTACGCTGACCATAGTAAATTTCTTGTTTGCGCACTGTAGTCGCATTGCTATTAGTCTGCTGCTTTATGGGGGTGAGTTCTCTGATTGAATTGCTTATCTTTTTGTATATCACAAAGGCCATGCCCGGAAATGGGGTACCCCTGGAGGCTTGTTTTTCTGTCTTTCTGTTGAAAATACGGTAGTTTCCATAATACATTGTGTCCTCGTATGTTATGTGTGTTTCCCGCTGGGCAAGTATCATTATCTTTTGTTTATGGGCCGGCCGCGGTGGTCTAGCGGTTCTAGGCGCTGCAGTCCGGAACCGCGCGACTGCTACGGTCGCAGGTTCGAATCCTGCCTCGGGCGTGGATGTGTGTGATGTCCTTAGGTTAGTTAGATTTAAGTAGTTCTAAGTTCTAGGGGACTGATGACCACAGATGTTAAGTCCCATAGTGCTCAGAGCCATTTTTTTTGTTTATGGAGATGTAGTGATAGGTTATGCAGTTTCCCTGGTAGGATCAGTGTGTTTATGTTGAAGGTTCCAAGAAACGTAGAAGTTTTTTTGTGGAAGTTTCCCGGAGAACTCCGATTTTCTCTGTGATTGCACGAGTCCAAGTTCCCCTGAAACCGAGTTCTTGGCTCGACGGTGGTCACACGGGGTAGTGCAGAGACATGATTCGCCGCCGAACAGATGGCGACGCTGTTCATCACAATCCATGCTTCCCGGTCACGGCACGAATGTAAAAACAACTGTCCGTGTTTTGGTATTAAAGGCAGCCTTCGCACGAGACGGTAATTCCTCTGTCCGGCTGTTGCTAGTCTCCATGCAATGCTGTGGGTGAATTGGTTACCACCAGCGGGATTGTTGTTATTCCTCGCACTAGTCATGGATGCTTGTAGTTCTGTTGGTCCAGTGTTTTCACTGCGAAATTAGAACCAGGGACTGTTAGTTCCTGGAGCAATCATTTGCAGCTGCACCCTGTGGGTGGACAGACGCTGACTAGGAAGCCGCCCACTTTGGATTAGGGGTGGAATAAACCGATAAACTGACCGGTTAAAACTGATACCCGTATTTTAGTTCTGAATAACCGGTATTTTTCGGTATTTGTCTGGTCTCAGTTATAAAACTTTTTTAAAATTTTCTACTAATAACTGAGTAAAAAACGAAATATCAACTAGCTATAGCAGCAGCGTTGAATTTTTTAGAAAGAAACCTTTCTTTAAAAAGGACTAGTTTTAATTCGTAAAATTTTCATTGGCTTGAATATTGCATTATTATAGAAAACCGGAAAAATTATCTGTGCTGTTTTAACAACAACGCCGACAGAAATGAGCATTAGAACTGAGAATTTTGCTGAGACAATAATATTCCTGTCACCATGAGTCGTAGCTTAAGCTATGCCTGTACGTGCAGTGTGCAAGACTTGCCCCCAAGCTGATCTATACTGTCGTCGTCTGACAACAGCTACACTCCTGGAAATGGAAAAAAGAACACGTTGACACCGGTGTGTCAGACCCACCATACTTGCTCCGGACACTGCGAGAGGGCTGTACAAGCAATGATCACACGCACGGCACAGCGGACACACCAGGAACCGCGGTGTTGGCCGTCGAATGGCGCTAGCTGCGCAGCATTTGTGCACCGCCGCCGTCAGTGTCAGCCAGTTTGCCGTGGCATACGGAGCTCCATCGCAGTCTTTAACACTGGTAGCATGCCGCGACAGCGTGGACGTGAACCGTATGTGCAGTTGACGGACTTTGAGCGAGGGCGTATAGTGGGCATGCGGGAGGCCGGGTGGACGTACCGCCGAATTGCTCAACACGTGGGGCGTGAGGTCTCCACAGTACATCGATGTTGTCGCCAGTGGTCGGCGGAAGGTGCACGTGCCCGTCGACCTGGGACCGGACCGCAGCGACGCACGGATGCACGCCAAGACCGTAGGATCCTACGCAGTGCCGTAGGGGACCGCACCGCCATTTCCCAGCAAATTAGGGACACTGTTGCTCCTGGGGTATCGGCGAGGACCATTCGCAACCGTCTGCATGAAGCTGGGCTACGGTCCCGCACACCGTTAGGCCGTCTTCCGCTCACGCCCCAACATCGTGCAGCCCGCCTCCAGTGGTGTCGCGACAGGCGTGAATGGAGGGACGAATGGAGACGTGTCGTCTTCAGCGATGAGAGTCGCTTCTGCCTTGGTGCCAATGATGGTCGTATGCGTGTTTGGCGCCGTGCAGGTGAGCGCCACAATCAGGACTGCATACGACCGAGGCACACAGGGCCAACACCCGGCATCATGGTGTGAGGAGCGATCTCCTACACTGGCCGTACACCACTGGTGATCGTCGAGGGGACACTGAATAGTGCACGGTACATCTAAACCGTCATCGAACCCATCGTTCTACCATTCCTAGACCGGCAAGGGAACTTGCTGTTCCAACAGGACAATGCACGTCCGCATGTATCCCGTGCCACCCAACGTGCTCTAGAAGGTGTAAGTCAACTACCCTGGCCAGCAAGATCTCCGGATCCGTCCCCCATTGAGCATGTTTGGGACTGGATGAAGCGTCGTCTCACGCGGTCTGCACGTCCAGCACGAACGCTGGTCCAACTGAGGCGCCAGGTGGAAATGGCATGGCAAGCCGTTCCACAGGACTACATCCAGCATCTCTACGATCGTCTCCATGGGAGAATAGCAGCCTGCATTGCTGCGAAAGGTGGATATACACTGTACTAGTGCCGACATTGTGCATGCTCTGTTGCCTGTGTCTATGTGCCTGTGGTTCTGTCAGTGTGATCATGTGATGTATCTGACCCCAGGAATGTGTCAATAAAGTTTCCCCTTCCTGGGACAATGAATTCACGGTGTTCTTATTTCAATTTCCAGGAGTGTATATTACGGAATGGCACCATTCCTAGTCCGTAAGTGTTTTACGAAGTGCGCTGTCAATGAAATGTCAGTCTCCATTTGCTTTAAAAGATTAGATACGTGAGGAGCCACGACAAACTTACAACATAATGTAACCAGAAACCTAAAAACTTAACAGTTCATTCACAGTTTACAATAAAAATAGAAAATAGCTGATATCCAGCCTGTGTCTACACAATACACTTTTGTCTGCTTTTAGCTCTTGAAAACGCACAAATTAACACGAAAAATAGTTATTCTGCTTCAGTTTTCATCCTTCGTAATGTCCAAATAGTAGTAGTCAACCACTTTTCGCTTTTTTAGAAAAGCAGCCAAAGGTGGGCCGACTAAGTTTTCTTTTATTTGCCTATGTAACAAAATATTTTGATTCTGTATATCTTGAAACTGAGGGGGGTCAAATATTTCAATTTTGCTCGATTTCTGCGTTACCACAGGAAATAATACGGATAAAAAACCTAAAATCGGTTATTTTAGAAACAGGTTATTTTGAACGGTTTTACCAATATGGTTAAACTGGCGTTGAAAACAACCGATATAACCGAAAACCCGTGATCTCAGCGATAGCACTGTCTCTACTCCGAATAGCGCCGCGCCTGGTTTTGGTGTGCTACTTCTTGGTTCATCCAAATTATTTTACTTTCTCGGTAGATATCATATCTGATGAGCGTTCCCATGTCAGCTAAACATGTGATAACCTGTACTGAAACATTTGGGCACATCGTTTTTAATATCATTGTACGCACACATCTTATTAAGGGTAAATAGTAAACCGTGCTATACAAGAAGGATAAAAAATATTTATTTTTTTATAAAGAAAAGATTGTTATTGTATTCACTATCTCAACTATAAGAAAATTCAAAATAGAGTGGCCAATGTCGAAAACAACTCAATGGCAATCTTGACATTGTTTGTCCCTCACGTGAGAATCAGTATCTGGATTAAAACTACTTAATTTCAACCCGGAATTACTATCTACGTTCAGTCCATTCCAGTATTTATTTTTCAAAAAAGTAATCTTGAAAAGGCTCGTTCATATTGATAGGTTGTCGAAAAGCCGATCAAGTCTATCAGTGCAAATACAAATTGTTGAATACTCTTGCAAAACAATTATCCAGAACGGAATCAACGATGGTCTTTTCAGAAACGATTTTAGCGTCTCATCACATGATATCTCAATTAGTCTTCTTCATGTGATGACATTTTCAATTTTTTAAAGTAATCTTCTACAGAGGGGTTTCTGATCCATTGGATTAGGCCCTACGTATTAGGGACGTAGTTCCTAAACATGAAAAGGCTTAGATGCTGCTCTGAGTCTAGTTAATAATAAATACACAATCACAGTATAAGACAAGTAACTAAAATAAATTACTATTAGTTTTAAAAATGGTAGCGTTTGAAAAATTAAGTGTTTTAGATAAAGTTACTGTGCAAACAAAATTTGTGTTTACAATTAGACTTATTAAAAATATTGGCATAATTTTTAGGACAATATATAATTGCAAATTAATTGTGGCTGGAGACCAAAGATTTGGATGATATTTTATGGCTGCAGCTGTTGTTTTATCAACTTAGACTTCGTTGATTACCATAAAACCATTTAAAATTGGGAATACGTTGAAGGAATCTTGTTACACTTTTTGAGCCCATCGTTGGAATTTCATTGTCATTGGTTCTACTTTGTCTTGCACAAAAAGCTTTTGAACGTGCTTGTCCTACAAAGTTAAGAACGTTGAAAGCTCAGAAATATCCGCCAAATTGCCAACCATATCTACCAGTTTTCCTCAGTCACACAGTGTAAGTAGCAACTTGCAAGTTTTCCATCACAATCTCCATCCATAAGAAAATCCTGAGTTTGTCGCGGAGTTCGAAAAATTTGGATAATACTTCACATCTCAGCAGCTACCGAACTTCGCAGTGAAGTAGGAACTGATTGTGTTCACTGCCCATTTCATCACAAAACGGCGAACAATCCTGAGTTTTCAGGCCTTGCTTTAATAACGTAATCAAATGCAGCACCTACAGTCGTCCTGACGACGTTATTTGTTATATGGCTACCAGTTTCGGTGCTTCGGCACACTATCGTCAGGCCCTAACTGATGCTGAGGGGGTTAGCGCCAATCGTGTATAGGATTACATTAGTGGTCAACTTTTAGAAACTGGTTCTCGCAGACTACCTGTAACAACGATATTGAGTCTCCTACCAACTGCTAACCGACTGAAGAAACGTTCAAAATAGCTGTTTTGAATGTTTCTCGAGTCAGTCAGTAGTTGATGATTGGAGACACAACATCGTTGTTACACGTAGTCTGCAAAAACCAGTTCATAAATGTTGGCCACTGATGGAATAGTGTATACGATTGGCTTTACGCCCCTCAGCGTCAGTTAAGGCCTGGAGATGGTATACTAAAGCACCGAAACTGGTTGCCATATAATAAATAACATCGAAGGACGGCTGTAGGTGTTCCATTCAATTACGTAAGTGAATGGCCGAAGACCCTTATACCTCCAGTCAGAAGAAAGGACATACAAAAATTTGCTGTAGTAAAATTGACGATTTTTGCTGCACCGTCAAGGATTTTGTTGGGTCTAAGACAGTATGAATACCAGACATAGCACATGCCCCATCCACTGTTAAACCCACCTACTTTTCCAATATACTTCATTTTCTTTCATAAATTTGTCAATTTCAAAATCTCTTCGCCAGTTGTTTCCGTCTGTAAAGAGTGGCTAAACAACAGTTCTTCGTGAACATTGTCATTCAACTCTAAATGGGGTAAAACTAATAAATTAGCCTGGCCAGCAACGTGTGTACTCTCATGAAGCTACAGCAAAAAATATTCGCTTCTTTGAAAATAGCAACGACAGCTTCTTTCCCATTTTCTGACTTTTTCATCAATTCTTCTGTTCACAGCGGTATTTGATAATGGAATTTTATTTATCTTTTCCGTACATTTTTCATCAAACAAATCATTACTTATTACTTTTGGTACAGTTATAATATGTTCTTCTCCCATGGGGTAATCTAACCTTTTCTTTACAATTAACAAAGATAGGTCGTAAGAAACTCCAGTGCTTAGTATGTTCTGTTTTGAAGCCTTTTACATAGTGGATTTAGTCAAAGAAAAATTTATTTTCTCGATATGAAACAAAGTGAGAGACTTTCACACAGATTCAGAATGTTTAGTTGATAGATGCCTTTCAGTTTTTAAGAGGTTAATACATTCGCTGGAAATGGTTTCGAAACAAATCACAGACTGAGGCATAGGCTCTTCATTGACACCAAAAAACCCGAGATTTAAAAAATAGAGGTTATATTTACGAAAATTAGTTTTAGCCTTCTTTGCAATTTTGCTATTAATTAGGCTCTACATTGACTTACTAAATATCTCACTACTTAAAAAATGTAAAGCTGAAGTTCGTTCTTCACTGGACTGCTTCGTTTTATGACCACACAGCCACTAACTACAGGTGGATTTACACACATAAGGGACACAACAGTGCGGTGACTGGTCCGTGATTCCACCGACGTGGATGGAAGTATTGTTGTAGGAATTTAAATGGCAGGATTCGCACTCGTTCACGGCGTGACCACAACAGTGCAAACCGTGCTCTCGCCATCGTCCTACTTATGTGCCACTCACTCTCCTCGGTTCCATGTTGATATATCCCTTCTTTAACGAGTTTCCTTATGAAACTTCCTGGCAGATTAAAACTGTGTGCCCGACCGAGATTCGAACTCGGGACCTTTGCCTTTCGCGGGCAAGCCATGTCTCCGCTATATCCTTTCTTTCAGGAGTGCTAGTTCTGCATGGTTCGCAGAAGAGCTTCTGTAAAGTTTGGAAGGTAGGAGACGAGATACTGGCAGAAGTAAAGCTGTGAGTACCGGGCGTGAGTCGTGCTTCGGTAGCTCAGATGGTAGAGCACTTGCCCACGAAAGGCAAAGGTCCCGAGTTCGAATCTCGGTCGGGCACACAGTTTTAATCTGCCAGGAAGTTTCATATCAGCGCACACTCCGCTGCAGAGTGAAAATCTCATTCTGAGTTTCCTTATGTTGCCACGAAAACTCGCTTCTCATTGTGAGATTCATTATGACACACTGGGAAATTATAACGTTAAATTCTAATTGTACGACGAGTGTGCCTTAGCTGCTAGATTGTTTTTTCTTCCTCTGTTGTCAGTGATTTATCCATCGGAGGTAGGCATTTTTAAAGGAATTAACAGACAACATAGTATTTACAAATCAAAACAATCTTAATCATTGAAGTCATTCACAGTTTCAATTATGTCTCTGCAGTTTCCAAATATGATCAAAACCGCGTCTGCACACAGAATATGCCAGCGATAGTGCTTCCTCAGCTGTAGTTTTGCATAAAACTGTCGAAGATACAGAGCGATACACAGCCGTGGCGGGTGCCAGTATTAACAGTGCATATGTAATAAATATACTGATTGACTTTTCAGTGCAATTTCACTTGTTGAAATTACAGAAAAGATTTAGTAACAATTTTCTCTTTTCTATGTCTCTGTTTTCATTTCGCAACGACTTATTATTTTTCATGCCGAAATGCCACTTCCTCAGTATTAACTCCAGAATCCTGCACAAATACAAATTCTATTAGCAGCGATTACGGGACTGAGGGAGGTTGTGTAGTGGCTAACCCCCTCAGCTCGCAACCGAGGGTCCTGGGCTCATTTCTCTGGTCGGCTATCCAGATATTGGTTTTCTCCGGTCACACAGCTCACTCAAAGCAAAGGTCGGGATCGATCCCCAAAAGGGTCATGGTCACTTCCTTATTCTACAGTAGAAAGGAAACTTTGCTCGAAGCTCCGTATTTAATAACCTCAGCTGTGGATGGGTCGTGAAACACGAATATTCCTTCACTCTTTCTTCTTGTGTCCGGATTTGAAATTAGCAAATTCATGCGAGTCGCTCTTGTGAAAAATTATGTCAGAGAAACTACGAACACGACAAACTGCGATCTGTTTATGAAATGTTGTGTGTTTGTGCCATGAGCCGCCAGTGAAGACCGCGAGCCAGTTCTTTAGCACAGTCTGCAGGAGTGTAGGCCCTGCACTTCCAGACGCCTGGTGACACACGAAGTTAGTAATTTTCAACATTTAAAAATAAATAAATAAAAATCAGTGGCATTTCATATTAGCAGACTGATTTGTATTCTTTCTGTGTGTAAGGAACACGGCAGGTTTCGACATGACATGATTCACCATTCCCTTCTGAGCGGTATATGATAGCGGCAAGGCATTTCATTTCTCATTCCATTCCGTACTAGGTGACCTTGACGACTGACGAGTGAAATCCTAGCGGTCTCCATAAATTTTATCTTGGTGTCGATTCTCAACCAGCGCTCACGACCCTGTGCCACATTGCTTAGACCCACAACTGGTCCACGGCCTATGGGGTGTGACCGCTGCGCTGGTTAATTTCAGTTATAAGGCCTCCATTGGTATGTTGCATACAAAATAAGTACAAAATGTCGTGTAAAACTGGTTCCACCCTAACATTATAGATTATCTGTATCAACAAAAAACCAATCCCGATGAATGTAAACTTCTATTATATTTGTTACCCAAGAATACTATAGCAGATCGCTTTATAGACTTGCAAATCTATTTAGAAAATACAGTGTGGACGTCGGCTTGTCGTCGACAAATTAAGTCCAGCATCGGTACCTCCATAATGGAATAGCTACTAAAGACAAATACGCCGAATCCGGGTTCCAGAAAAGAGTGCGTCGACTGTGAAGATTCATATGTGTGCCAGACTGATAGGAAGTTTCGAACCAGATTCAGTGAACATTTGCTTAACAAGCATGAACAATTTAAACAGAATTCGGTCTTTACAGAGACCCTAAAAGCTAGTGGACAGCGCTCTCCCACGATTTACATGTACTCCATACCGCCAGCAAAGGGAAAAGACTAAATTTTTTATAGGAAATTGAAATTATGGAACACTCCGTTACAGGGAAATGTATTTTACTGAATGATCAATTAGTTAGCAGAAACCAGTCTTATTATGATATTACAGTACCCACTATTCCAACCCACTAGCAGCGTTTATTGTGAATGTGACACTACCTTTTTTATTCCTGATCTCCTAACTGGTTTTATCGCTCTGACTAATATTTTAGCGTCATTTTACCGCTTGACAAGTTTTTAAAAAATTTCACTTTATACGTTTCTTTTTAGCGGTACTAATTTTATGTTTTTGGACCTTTTCTTTAATATTCTTGCAGTAAATTCAATTTCAGTAATTTGTCTTCTGCATATGCAATTTAGTTATGCAATCGTTTTTTGTAAGCACCTTGATTAGCCACGCCATATACCATTAATGTCTGGTACTACGGTCGTATAATCTTGCCTCTACGGCTCTGTGTGTGGTCGGATTGGAGGCGTGACGTATCCTGTTCTCGAACACGTTATCCGCTATTTGTCAGCTGTACGCAACGCTCCGTGCTGTGCACGCCGGAACTCGGTTGGCTCCGTGTCACGTAAGATATCTGAATTTTTCTTGGTTTGTCTTGGTTTTCCTGTCCAGCAGACACTGTAGTTATACGTGACATTGTATTTCCGGTTTTACAATCCGTAGTGCTTTTATTCATCCCACGACGGTAGAACGATGGTTCCTTGCAAAATTTTATCTTAATGCCATGTGTGGGCATTAATGGACGGATGTTGGTCTTCCACATTAACGTATACTTCGCCTCTTTTGTGTTTTTTACTAACTATTTCCCCATTTAATGTGCATATGCCTCACTATTGCCATTTTTCACCCCTAGGTCAATCTCATGATGCCCCAAAAGAGCGAAACGCGTCGCGTCCTGTAAATAAAAAGATTTTGCTGTCTTATTTCAACAAAATGTCCCTTTTTACACCCTATACTGACAATACCAGATTGATAGGAACAGCGAATTTGTACCAATTAAAATATTAAATGTTACGATGGTTTAGTAATCTAGGTTTAACACAGGTAAGTACTGCAAGTCTTTTCACAACCTCACAGGTCATACGGTCCTTTACTTCACAACAGTTAATTCCTCTGCTGGCAACTGAAGCCAGTCTTTTTGCCTCGTTCCTCGAAGACACATTCACTATCACTGATAATACCAAGCCATACATCAAAATCGAATAAACATGCACTTAGCTCTACCTGCTCGTCACCTAACAGTACTTAAAGTTCAAACCACGAACAGACACTGTATGATACAGAAGACATAATTACAAAAAACGATAAGAAATTCGCTAGCATGAGTCCATCACCTGCAGGAGTTGTGACCAAAGGGTCTGTGCATCACTTTTAGGCGTTGCAAGTGGTAAAGACCTATCTGATCCAACAGTGAAAGTCGAGCTGACACTGGGTTCTTTTTAGGGACACCTGTACTGGACTTGGATAACTAAGAAAGTTTCGCAAAGGGCATACTAAGAAACAAGCACTGAAGTCAAATAATTACCAACTTACTATCAATGTTTGCGAGCAGCTGTACAAAAAGTGAGTTTGCGCTGTAGAGGGTCTGTACGCTTCTCAAGTGCTACAGAGGGATAGTGATAGGAGACTGGCTGAGGAGATTCGGCACAACGATTCTGACGCCGAACAGAACCTTCTATATAAAATAAAGTGTTTTTATGGGTGACAAACTCCGTTCTCCACCTTCCACCGAGGTAAACACTGGCGACCAGTCCTGCTTGACGCATTTTGGGTGCACCACTCAACTGCTTGAAGTATGCTTGTCTTCTTCAGGTGTCTGTGTTCAGTGCTTTGTACGGGGCGGAGCTGACTGTCGACATAGTGGGTACCTCTTGCTTGTATGCCTTTGATCAGAGCTTTCAAGCTTAAAACACTGCGTAGCCATGAAGTGACACAAGTGGAAACTGGCATCTATGCGCTCGCTGCAGGCCTGGCACTACTGGATCACCAGACTCCTTGTTCAAGGTTCAAAATGGTTCAAATGGCTCTGAGCACTATGGGACTTAACTTCTGAGGTCATCAGTCCCCTTGAACTTAGAACTACTTAAACCTAACTAACCTAAGGACATCACACACATCGATGCCCGAGGCAGGATTCGAACCTGCGACCGTAGCGATCGCGCGGTTCCAGACTGTAGCGCCTAGAAGCGCTCGGCCACCCCGGCCGGCCTTGTTCAAGGTAGCAATTGTCTCCAGTGGCGCCAGTCCAACGACCAGAGGGAACAGCTCCAGAGACGCTAATGTACTGTGTGAGACGGGCAGCTAGAGCGTCTGTACTTACACTGACATAAAGGTTTTCTGGTTATGGTACCGCGTCAAACTATAAAAACCTATTACTGATGAACGGACGTTTCGACGACCGTTACAGTGGACGAAACGCTGGTTCATCAATAATAGTTTTTTGTACATGCTGCGGAACTACGATTGTACCCAGGCGTGCATCTCTTCGTCTGAAGCAAATCAAGAGTCATGAATGTCTTTCTTCAGAGATCCAAAAATACTGAAATCGCGCGGGGAGAGATCAGGAGGGTGTGGGGGATGTATAATGGATTCCCAGCGAACCTTCTGCAGCGTAGTCGAAACAATCTTGGCAACATATGAGCCCGCAATCTTCTCTTCTACTCCCTGAATGGCAATAAATCGGTTCGCGCGTCTTTTTAAGACGACGCACACCGAGCTTCGCCCCATATTTCGGAAGACACGCACGACGCTATTGATATTCAGTGATTGAAACCGTTAGCTAATGATAGACATTTTTATACAGACAGTTCAGTGATTCATATATGATAACCAGTGTGGAACAGACAACCACGAAACCTAAGTTGGGTTGGGTTGTTTGGGGGAAGAGGCCAAACAGCGAGGTCATCGGTCTCATCGGAGTAGGGAAGGACGGGGAAGGAAGTCGGCCGTGCCCTTTCAAAGGAACCATCCCGGCGTTTGCCTGGAGCGATTTAGGGAAATAGGGAAATCACGGAAAACCTAAACCAGTATGGCCGGACGCGAATGAAACCTAAGTAATGTGCAACGTACTTTGCTTTATGATTACCTGACATGATCATTCAGTGCAGGGCGCAGTCTGTAATTTCGTACTGTACACTTTTTTTTTAAAAAAAACAAATTATTTGACAAGATCGGTATGTTAGCTCAATTATTGGATGACTATTTTCTGCTATACGCATTGCCATCCGCAGGTTCATAAAAACGGGCAGTGGTAGTTATGCTTGCACCACTTTGTCACATGAGGATCTATGCACAAGAAAGTCGAGGCATTACAATGACAAGCAAGGTGTGCTATCATAAGGTACTCGTGCTCCGAATTGTACATACTTTATAACAGCACACCTCGTATGACGTTGTAGTGCCTCGACTTTTTTAAGCATATTGTATAGTTCTCATGCAACAGAGTGGCGTAGGCATTATAAGACGTAACTGCCACTGGCCGGTTTTATAGATCTGAGGATGGCAATAGGTAGTGCCGAAACTAGTAGTCCACTTATTGTGTTAATATAGCGATCTTGGCAAATAAAGTGGTCTTCAAGAGAAAACTATAGTACTTACTTTACTTTGTATGTACTATATGGTTCACTCATTTATTAAATGACTGTACTGCTCTACGCCACCTCGCATCAACTGCTGACACAACACTAACTGCTTCGTAAACTGTAAACATTCTTAGGCCGACGTTTGCAAGTAATTCTGGACGATGTTTCGAGATAACCCATTTGGCTTCAAGTAGGACGTTCGTAACAGTTAACGGTTTTAAAATTGTTTGTGACCGCTCACCAATAAAGTCGCTGCCTTCCGTCGAGCTGAATTTTCAGAACAGGACGTAACTCATTTCAAGTAATGTCGCAGTGAATCAGAAGCGAGGTTCCATTGCTGAGTCGAAGCAACAGCTTTGCTTCTCCTTTTGTGCCAGATTTGCCTTCTGAAAAGTTAAATCTACTGGCGGAAAGGTACTTTTGCTCCAGAGAACAGATAAATAAAATAAAAGTCTTCAAAATTCAGTTTTGGAATCATGCTGTAACTTACGAACACGTTCTTATAAGCGTAAACATCACGGAATGTTAATGGTTCAAATGGCTCTGAGCACTATGGGACTTAAGTTGTGAGTTCATCAGGCCCCTAGAACTTAGAACTACTTAAAACTAACTAACCTAACGACATCACACACATCCATGCCCGAGGCAGGATTCGAACCTGCGACCGTAGCGGTCGCGCGGTTCCAGACTGAAGCGCTTAGAACCGCTCTTTTTTTTTTTTTTTTGTTCATTGTTGATCGTTGTGTTTGTTCGTTGCGGATGTAGCATGACATCCGTTAAAGTTCGTTTGTTGATCTTTCGACTCAGTTTTTTATTACAGAGGCCAACCAGCTCTCTGACCGAACACGCTGAGCTACCGTGCCGATTTTTTTTTGTTCACTTTTGTTCGTTGCATCTGCTCGGGGTGGACATCGTAAGACATCCGTTTAAGTTCGTTGTTGATCGATTAGCTCAGTTTTTTTTTATTACAGAGGGCTGCTAACCCTCTGACCGAACACGCTGAGCTACCGTGCCGGCTTAAAAACTTAGAACTACTTAAACCTAACTAAATCACACAACACCCAGTCATCACGAGGCAGAGAAAATCCCTGACCCCGGCGGGAATCGAACCCGGGAACCCGGGCGGGGGAAGCGAGAACGCTACCGCACGACCATGAGCTGCGGACATATATCCGTTCAAGTTCGTTGTTGATCGATTAACTCAGTTTTTTTTATGACAGAGGGTA
This sequence comes from Schistocerca nitens, assembly GCF_023898315.1. NCBI lineage: Eukaryota > Metazoa > Arthropoda > Insecta > Orthoptera > Acrididae > Schistocerca > Schistocerca nitens. Next base: position 641,542,857 of record NC_064614.1, on the reverse strand, counting down.
GCTAACCCTCTGACCGAACACGCTGAGCTACCGTGCCGGCTGTTAATGTGAAGTTTCAAAGAACTAGGTATACCTAGGTTACCTCAGTAGTTTTGTCAACGGCCTGAACGTAAAAAAGTGGGTACTGTACTTGGAAAATAATACTCAACTTATATGGAGACGAATTGTCACTCGCTGTACAATTCTTTTATTTACGACATGATTATCCATGATTATGCATACGGTCCTTCCCTCTTCTCACGCCTGTCGCTCAAACCATCTTCCCAATGTATGTAAACAATAGTCTGAAGGATGGATGCTATATTTTTAGTTCCATTACATACGTTAAAAACAACCCTGTTTGACCGTCAGCGAGAGCGCATCGCTAGCTCCTGCTACTACTAAGGCGAGTACACCGTTTGCTTCTTACATATTTTACAAACAGCAGCGACTTATTTTCAGTTATCTGTGTAATTACTAGTTTATTTTTGTAATTTCTTGCGTGTTCGAGTGCTTACTAGGTAGAACCTTTTATTTCAATAACAGTGTTTTTGTACTTATTTGCTGCGCTTAGCTTTTAAATAGTTTTTCTGGGAAAACCTAGCGTAGTTTTCGCGTCTCGTATTTCAGTGAGTGTTTCTTGATTATCAGAGTAGCTCATCAGAAGATTATCTTGGGAATTTGTCACCGTATAGAGTAGGGTAAACATAGTCATGTGTAGGGACTGTGGTTGTTGTGAGCGGACGCAAGGAGAATTGGCCACTCTTCGGGGACAGGTGGAGGCTTTGTCTGTTAGGCTCATCGAGCTCGAGGCGCAGGCGTCGGCTCGTAGTGGCGTTGGGGCAACTGTGGTGAGACCTATGCCTACTTCGGTGGCCTTGGAATCACATGGAACCCCTGATGTCGCTGCGTCTTCCGGCAGTGAGCATCTTACCGGTCAGCCATCACTCCAGGGTGAATGGCGGACAGTGGTGGGCTCGCGCGTGCCTGGCCGAAAGGCGAAGGTGGGATCTGGCCGCGTGGCGGCTGCCTTACCCCTTTCCAACAGGTACGGGGTGCTTCCTAGTGGTGATGACATCGTTTCCGAGCCACCACAGGATGCCTCGCCTGTTGGGCCAGTGGCCGATTCTCCGGCAAGGTCCCGACAGTCACAGAGGGCGGGCCTATTAGTTATAGGGAGCTCCAACGTTAGGCGGGTTATGGAGCCCCTCAGGAAAATAGCGGGTAGGTCGGGGAAGAATGCCAGTGTGCACTCGGTGTGCTTGCCGGGGGGTCTCGTCCGTAATGTGGAGGAGGCCCTTCCGGCAGCTATTGAACGCACTGGGTGTGACCGGCTGCAGATAGTAGCACATGTCGGAACGAATGACGCCTGCCGCTTGGGTTCTGAGGCCATCCTTGGTTCCTTCCGGCGGCTGGCTGATTTGGTGAAGACAACCAGCATCGCACGCGGAGTGCAAGCTGAGCTTAATATCTGCAGCATAGTGCCCAGAGTCGATCGCGGTCCTCTGGTTTGGAGCCGTGTGGAGGGTCTAAACCAGAGGCTCAGACGACTCTGCGACTATAATGGTTGCAAATTCATCGACCTCCGTTATTGGGTGGAGAACTGTAGGGCCCCCCTAGACAGGTCAGGCGTGCACTACACACCGGAAGCAGCTACTAGGGTAGCAGAGTACGTGTGGCGTGCACACGGGGGTTTTTTAGGTTAGAGGGACCCCCCCTTGGGCGAAACGATAAAATACCTGACGGCTTACCAGAGAGAACATTATCATCGTTGATAAAGAACGTCCGTCCTCAGAGACCAAAAACAGGAAAAGTTAACGTAATATTGGTAAACTGCAGGAGTATCCAGGGCAAGGTTCCTGAATTAGTATCTCTTATTGAAGGAAATAGTGCGCATATAGTATTAGGAACGGAAAGTTGGTTAAAACCGGAAGTGAACAGTAACGAAATCCTAGACACAGAATGGAATATATACCGCAAGGATAGGATAAACGCCAATGGTGGAGGAGTATTTATAGCAGTAAAGAATTCAATAATATCCAGTGAAGTTATTAGCGAATGCGAATGTGAAATAATCTGGGTTAAGTTAAGTATCAAAGGTGGGTCAGATATGATAGTCGGATGCTTCTATAGGCCACCTGCATCAGCAACCGTAGTAGTTGAGCGCCTCAGAGAGAACCTGCAGAACGTCGTGAAGAAGTTTCGTGATCATACTATTGTAATAGGGGGAGACTTCAATCTACCAGGTATAGAATGGGATAGTCACACAATCAGAACTGGAGCCAGGGACAGAGACTCTTGTGACATTATCCTGACTGCCTTGTCCGAGAATTACTTCGAGCAGATAGTTAGAGAACCAACTCGTGAAGCTAACGTTTTAGACCTCATAGCAACAAATAGACCGGAACTTTTCGACTCCGTGAATGTAGAAGAGGGTATCAGTGATCATAAGTCAGTGGTTGCATCAATGACTACAAGTGTAATAAGAAATGCCAAGAAAGGAAGGAAAATCTATTTGCTTAACAAGAGTGATAGGGCACAAATCGCAGAATATCTGAGTGACCACCATCAAACGTTCATTTCTGAGGAAGAGGATGTGGAACAAAAATGGAAAAAATTCAGAAACATCGTCCAGTACGCCTTAGATAAGTTCGTACCGACTAAGGTCCAAAGCGAGGGGAAAGATCCACCGTGGTATAACAATCATGTACGAAAGGTACTACGGAAACAAAGAAAGCTTCACCATAGGTTTAAGAGTAGTCGAATCATAGCTGATAAGGAAAAGCTGAACGAAGCGAAAGAGAGCGTAAAGAGAGCAATGAGAGAAGCATTCAACGAATTCGAACATAAAACATTGGCAAACAATCTAAACAAGAACCCTAAAAAGTTTTGGTCATATGTAAAATCGGTAAGCGGATCTAAATCCCCTATTCAGTCACTCGTTGACCACGATGGCACCGAAACAGAGGACGACCGAAGAAAGGCAGAAATACTGAATTCAGTGTTCCGAAACTGTTTCACTGCGGAAAATCGTAACACGGTCCCTGACTTCAGCCGTCGCACGGACGCCAAAATGGAAAATATTGAAATAAACGATATCGGAATTGAAAAACAACTGCTATCACTTAGTAGCGGAAAAGCATCCGGACCAGACGAGATACCCTTAAGATTCTACAGTGATTATGCTAAAGAACTTGCCCCCTTTCTATCAGCAATTTATCGTAGATCTCTGGAAGAACGTAAAGTACCTAGCGACTGGAAGAAAGCACAGGTCGTTCCCATTTTCAAGAAGGGTCATAAATCAGATGCGAATAATTATAGGCCTATTTCACTTACGTCAATCTGTTGTAGAATAATGGAACATGTTTTGTGTTCTCGTATTATGACGTTCTTAGATAATACAAATCTCCTTCATCATAACCAACATGGATTCCGCAAACAGAGATCATGTGAAACCCAGCTCGCCCTATTTGCCCAAGAAATTCACAGTGCCGTAGACACTGGCGAGCAGATTGATGCCGTATTCCTGGACTTCAGGAAGGCATTTGATACGGTTCCGCACTTACGTTTAGTGAAAAAAATACGTGCTTACGGAATATCGGACCAGGTTTGTGATTGGATTCAGGATTTCCTAGAAGAAAGAACACAACATGTCATTCTTAACGGTTCAAAATCTGCAGATGTAGAGGTAATTTCGGGAGTACCGCAAGGAAGCGTGATAGGACCTTTATTGTTTACAATATACATAAATGACTTAGTTGACAACATCGGTAGCTCCGTGAGGCTATTTGCAGATGACACGGTTGTCTACAAGAAAGTAGCAACATCAGAAGACTCGTACGTACTCCAGGAAGACCTGCAGAGGATTAATGAATGGTGCGACAGCTGGCAGCTTTCCCTAAACGTAGATAAATGTAATATAATGCGCATACATAGGGGCAGAAATCCATTCCAGTACGATTATGCCATAGGTGGTAAATCATTGGAAGCGGTAACGACCGTAAAATACTTAGGAGTTACTATCCGGAGCGATCTGAAGTGGAATGATCACATAAAACAAATAGTGGGAAAAGCAGGCGCCAGGTTGAGATTCATAGGAAGAATTCTAAGAAAATGTGACTCATCGACGAAAGAAGTAGCTTACAAAACGCTTGTTCGTCCGATTCTTGAGTATTGCTCATCAGTATGGGACCCTTACCAGGTTGGATTAATAGAAGAGATAGACATGATCCAGCGAAAAGCAGCGCGATTCGTCATGGGGACATTTAGTCAGCGCGAGAGCGTTACGGAGATGCTGAACAAGCTCCAGTGGCGGACACTTCAAGAAAGGCGTTACGCAATACGGAGAGGTTTATTATCGAAATTACGAGAGAGCACATTCCGGGAAGAGATGGGCAACATATTACTACCGCCCACATATATCTCGCGTAATGATCACAACGAAAAGATCCGAGAAATTAGAGCAAATACGGAGACTTACAAGCAGTCGTTCTTCCCACGCACAATTCGTGAATGGAACAGGGAAGGGGGGATCAGATAGTGGTACAATAAGTACCCTCCGCCACACACCGTAAGGTGGCTCGCGGAGTATAGATGTAGATGTAGATGTAGAATACGCACCTCTTTGGCTGACAGAAGTCACATAAGTGCTCATTGTGTACAAGTGACGCTTTTAGGATCAGAAAAGTACCCACTGAACAAATCCTGTGGCTCAATGTAAGCTCAACACTATTAATACAGCGACACTGTGCTGCTAGAAGTAGATACTTAAGACACACTGCGCGTACGAGTAACGCGTGGTAAATAAGGAAGCGGCCTTGAAACTCCGAGCTACGCTATGCTGCGCAGACAAAAGCAAACAATGATGATTCTACATTAATGTTATCCGCTTAACAGTAGACCCTGTAGATATTATACAGTTATATCTGCGCTTTTCGCGATCCCCTAAATGCTTCTGGGTCTCGATCTTTAGAATACCTTTGGCCCTCACAACGATGCGTTTGCAGTCCCTCCTGTGCTTGTAAAACAAAGGTCCTTTAAGATCTTATTTTTGTAAACACGGAAAAGAACATGGGGCGATTTGACAAGTATGGAGGCTGTATTGTTTTTGGCCAAAAATTCTTGAACAAGCAACGAAGTACGAGCGGATGCATTACAATCGAGCAAAAGAAGTGGTGTGTTTCGCTATAAATTCGGCCGGTTTTTTTCACCTTGATTCACGCAAACGACTTTGAAATTGTAAACAGTAGTCATTAATCGTTCAACCTTGTGACAAAAACTCGTGGTGCACAATGCCTTTAAAATCAAAGAACACAGACACGCGCTGTCTTCACGCTTGACCGTACTTTTTGAGCTTTTGGCGATTCAGAATACATCTGTTTGGACGACTGAGAGTTTTTTCGACATAAACCCGTGTTTTATCATCATTTATGACACGTTCCATTATTTCTGCATCGTTTTTTATTTCGTCTAGTGACTCTAGCAACTTGCTTTCGCCTCTGTTCTTATTCTAAATTCAACAATTCTGGAACAAATTTTGCTGTCACGCGTTTCAGACCCAGATATTCGAAAAAATGTCATGGAATGAGCCAACTGATATGCCAGCATCATTAGCGACTTTTCTGATTATGACTCAGCCATCATTCATGATCATTTCTTTCAACTTTTTCCACCATTCCATCAATTGACGACGGGCTGGGGCGTCCACAACGCTCATCTTCTTTAACATCTTCATGGCCTTCTTCAAAATACTCGCACCGCTCATAAACCTTTCTTTTACTCATAGCACGCTCACAGAAAGTAACATTTAACATTTCTAGAAGTTGGGTGTACTTTATTGAATTCTTATAGCAAAATGTAATACAAATAATCAGGTCGATTTTTGTACAAAACAAATTATCAGTGATACTACCACAACATATTTCTGACAGCTGACAACAGATAGAAAAACTGATATGGCTAACGCTATACAGATACTTTTCAGACATGATTGCCAACACAACGAAAACTGCTGCTGAATCAGACTACCACAATATATGAACTCAGAAAACTCTCGTTTCTTTCTGAGCACACCCTGTATATCAGTCACCAGATTTCAGAGCTGCTTTTCAGAGGATGAAGTAGCGTGGAAACTAATAGTCGGCAAAATGTCAATTGATTCGAGAACTTACAAGGTACGTGTAACACAATATACTTTTCAGTTGCTTGCTTGAGAGCGTCTGACGTAGATGGGCATTGCCATAGTGCGCAAGAGGGAGCAGGAAGGAATCGATTCGATTTGGCAGCTGGTAAGTGGAAAAGATGTTGTGAAAGTGAAATCAATGCACAAGCAACTAATATGATTAAATTTGTGCATCTTTCCACTGGCAATGCAGACTTGGTAGCCTACGCGGAGGGATTCGTGTCCTGCAATTTTTTTACTGCTTCTCCATACCGCCGTTACCGAACACAATACTAAGATAAAATTTTCATTGAGAAACGATTGCCTGTTTAATGCGGAACTTACATAGCAATTCAGTTTTGGAGTATCAGAATCGTGCTTACTGTTTTTAGGTATCACTTAGCTGCTAGCAAAGGGCGCTCTGAACTTGAACAAAGCGTTACAAGGAACACACACACACTCAGACACACACACACACACACACACACACACACACACACACACTTCATAAAACAGAAAAACTAGAGGCTGCACATAGCACAACTGCGCCTAGCCACCCAAGTGATCACTTTATGAAGGTGCTAAACCGAGTGATATCTGGCCCCGGTAGCTGAGTGGTCAGCGTGACGGAATGTCAATCCTAAGGTCCCGGGTTCGATTCCCGGCTGGGTTGGAGATTTTTCTCCGCTCAGGGACTGGGTGTTGTGTTGTCCTAATCATCATCATTTCATCCCCATCGACGCGCAGGTCGCCTACGTGGCGTCAACTCGAAAGACCTGCACCAGGCGAACGGTCTACCCGACGGGAGGCCCTAGCCACACGACATTTCGTTTCAGTATGCTGCAAGGTGGAATAATGACGGGGCGGCTTACCTCATGGCGGCAGAGACGGAGAAGGACCGCGAATGGCCAAGTAACTCGACTAACGCCTGCGAAGAACTGCTACAAAGTGCGAGCGAACAATAGGATGTTGCTGTTTTCATAGATTCGCGGTTCGAATTTAACGTTCAACCATGGCCCCAGCACTTGATTTCAGTGCCAACACAAGCGGGCGTTAGCTGAAAGAACGTCTCTCGGCTCTTTTCTAGCGTGAGATAATGGCGGGAGCCATCTACATTGAGCGGAACGTGGCCAATAAGAGAATAAGGCAGTAGAGGAGTACAGTGATCGGGGGTTATGCCGCTACCCTGTCGGGACTGTTAGTGCGTCCCTCCTAGGCAGCTTTCCCGCCCTTCTTAGCAACATTACTGTTTACTCAACTAAATGCGCTATTAATGTCGCACTACATGCAACGATTCTAGAAATAGTGGGAGATTTTAGTGGGTGACTAGCTGCTCCGGCGACTCACAATTAGTCATTATTTGGCCGATTACTTTCGATATTTAAACAACAACTTTTCTAAGAGAGGTCGGCAGCTACTCTACGCGCACTTTTCAGAAACGAAGCGACAGCGCTGCAGCTTGTGGACTGGCAGCTGGCAAAAGAAGCGCATTCACAGACTGATAGTATCTGCTGCCAGGAATAAACCGGACAAGGTTTGTGAATCCACATACAACACCGCGTCTTCTGTCTCTATCAGTGTTTGCACATCAATTTTCTCTTTGCCAAGTCGGCATAAGATGTACAAATGTTGGAAGTTCCTATCGGTTGACTGTCTGAAGCCTCGCCTCTTCATAGTTCCTTTTCTTTTTTCTACTATCAGATACTTTCCAAGATGTGACTCGGCTTCAGCAACATAAAACGATTTCATATTCGTGATAAAACTTTTACGAGGCTTGCCCAGAAAGCAATGCACCAAATTTTGTTTTTCTCAGCTGAAAACAATGTTACGAATGCGAAACGTTACATATGTGATATTTGAAGTCTCCTGCGAAAGCGCGTCAAGTTTCCGTCACTTCCGACAGAGCCGACCGCGGTGGTCTAGCGGTTCTGGCGCTGCAGTCCGGAACCGCGGGACTGCTACGGTCGCAGGTTCGAATCCTGCCTCGGGCATGGGTGTGTGTGATGTCCTTAGGTTAGTTAGGTTTAAGTAGTTCTAAGTTCTAGGGGACTTATGACCTAAGATGTTGAGTCCCATAGTGCTCAGAGCCATTTGAACCATTTGAACCTTCCGACAGACAGCGTAGCTGCAGGACAGTTTCAAAATGGCGTCTGTATGTGCTGTACGTTAAAAGCAACATGCCGTCATTGACTATCTCACCGCGGAAAAGAAGCTGTGGGGAATATTCACAAACGCTTGTGCAAAGTCTGTGGAGCATCTATCGTGGGTAGAAGAACAGTTAGTCGCTGGGCACTGAGGGTGAGGTCATTAGAAGGCGGTTCGGCGGAGCTCCACGATTTGCAGCGGTCGGGGAGACCATCTACGGCTGTCACAGCTGACATGGTGGTGGTGGTTAGTGTTTAACGTCCCGTCGACAACGAGGTCATTAGAGACGGAGCGCAAGCTCGGGTTAGGGAAGGATTGGGAAGGAAATCGGCCGTACCCTTTCAAAGGAACCATCCCGGCATTTGCCAGAAACGATTTAGGGAAATCACGGAAAACCTAAATGAGGATGGCTGGAGACGGGATTGAACCATCGTCCTCCCGAATGCGAGTCCAGTGTGCTAACCACTGCGCCACCTCGCTCGGTAGCTGACATGTTGCAGCGAGCTGATGTCATTCGCGAGGACATTAAAGGATGCCACTCGTGGAAGACACTTTGAGAACGCTCACACAGTGAAGCACTGGCTCCGCCACCAGGATAAGGATTGGTACTTACAGGTTATACACGCTCTTGTTTCGCCCTGGAAGAAGACCACAGAACGGGATGGAGATTACGTGAAAAAACAGGGTGTGTCGATAAAACACCATTTGTCGTGTATTTAATTCTCATTATCTTCGATAAAGAACTGTTGAAGAAAAAAATGCGGTGCATTACTTTGTGGGCAAACCAGTAATATTCAGAAAATCTGTATTTTTACACTTCCTCCTCAATCCAGACACTACGAAGTACACGAATTTAAACTGAGTTACTTCTAGCGAAAATAATTTCCAGAAAACAAGACCAAAAACGAACTTCACATTAAATTAACCAAAGAATTCACAACGTACAACAAACCGTAGATGGTACTTCAGAAGGAGTGTTACAAAACACCTATACTGGCCCTCAAAGTAATCACCATTAGCTAGAACAAACTTGTGACATAGGTTGTAAAGCTGCTGGAATCTGCCAGCAAGAGCTTTTTGTGTCACCGTGAGACGAGACCTGCTGCTACCAATAAGATCCGATGACCAAGCGACACTCAATGGCATGATCGTTTTCCACACCTACTTATGATAGAAATGCATGATGGATCTAAGCCCGTGCTGTCGAACAAGGCGCCCAACATCGTCCTAATCTTCGATTTTGTCATCCGACATTTTTTGTGAGGCCGGGAAGACGATGAACACCATACCACTAACTGTCGCTTGGTCTCCGCCTTGTATTGGTAGCACCAGGTCTCATGTAATGATGCGGATATGCAAAAAAATAACAATAATAATAAAATAAAATAAAAATAAATAAATAAATAAAAAAAGAACCGCTACAGCTCAGCGCTACGAGTGATTCCACTAGAAGCAATCGCTGATAGTTTCCGACAGCTTTGCAACCGATGTCAGCAGTCTGTCGTAGCTAGTGGCAATCGTTTTGAAGGTCAGTAAAGGTATTTTGAAACTTTTTTTCCTTTATTTTTAGATACCATTCAGCGAACTTCAGCGGCACCTTGTAGCTAACATATACAGGGTGGTCCATTGATAGTGACCAGGCCAAATATCTCACGAAATAAGCATCAAACGAAAAAACTACAAAGTAAGAAAGTCATCTAGCTTGAAGGGGGAAACCAGATGGCGCTATGGTTAGCCCGCTAGATGGCGCTGCCATAGGTCAAACGGATATCAACTGCGTTTTTTAAAATAGGAACCCCCATTTTTTATTACATATTCGTGTAGTACTTAAAGAAATATGAATGTTTTAGTTGGACCACTTTTTTCGCTTTGTGATAAATGGGGCTGTATAGTCACAAAAGTAGAAGTACGTGGTATCACGTAACATTCGCCAGTGCGGACGGCATTTGCTTCGTCATACATTACCCGTTTTAAAATGGACCGTTTACCAATTGCGGAAGAGGTCGATATCGTGAAGCCCAACGGGCGTGTGCTATGTACGCTGCTCGGTATCCTGGACGACATCATCCAAGTGTCCGGACCGTTCGCCGGATAGTTACGTTATTTAAAGAAGCAGGAAGCGTTCAGCCACATGTGAAACGTCAACCACGACCTGCAACAAATGATGATGCCCAAGTAGGTGTTTTAGCAGCTGTCGCGGCTAATCCGCACTTCAGTAGCTGACAAATCGGGAATCTCAAGAACGTCGGTGTTGAGAATGCTACATCAACGTCGATTGCACCCGTACCATATTTCTATGCACCAGCAATTGCATGGCGACGACTCTGAACATCGTGTGCAGTTCTGCCACTGGGCATAAGGGAAATTACGGGACGATGATAGATTTTTTACACGCGTTCTATTCAGCGACGGAGCGACATTCACCAACAGCGGTAACGTAAAACGGCATAATATGCACTACTGGGCAACGGAAAATCCACGATGAGTGCGACAAATGGAACATCAGCGACCTTGGTGGGTTAATGTATGGTGCGGCATTATGGGTGGAAGGATAATTGGCCCCCATTTTATCGATGGCAATCTAAATGGTGCAATGTATGCTGATTTCCTGCCGGTGTTACTACAAGATGTTTCACAGCATGACAGAATGGCGATGTACTTCCAACATGATGGATCTCCGGCACATTGCTCGCGTGCGGTTGAAGCGGTATTGAATAGCATATTTATAGCATATTTCATGACAGGTGGATTGGCCCGCACGTTCAGTGGATCTGACGTCCCCGGATTTCTTTCTGTGGGAAAAGTTGAAAGATATTTGCTATCGTGATCCAGCCACAACGCCTGACAACATGCGTCAGCGCATTGTCAATGCATGTGCGGACATTACGGAAGGCGTATTACTCACTGTTGAGAGGAATGTCGTTACACGTATTGCCAAATGCATTGAGGTTGACGGACATCATTTTGAGTATTTATTGCATTAATGCGGTATTTACAGGTAATCACCATGTAACAGCATACTTTCTGAGAAATGATAAGTTCACAAAGGTACATGTATCACATTGGAACAACCGAAATAAAATGTTCAAACGTACTTACGTTCTGTATTTTAATTTAAAAAAACCTACCTGTTACCAGCTGTTCGTCTACAATTGTGAGCCATATGTTTGTGACTATTACTGCGTCATCTATCACAAAGCGAAGAAAGTGGTCCAACTAAAACATTCATATTTCTTTACGTACTACACGAATATGTAATAAAAAATGGGGGTTCCTATTTTAAAAAAAACGAAGTTGATATCCGTTGACCTTTGGCAGCGCCATCTAGCGGGCCAACCATACCGCCATCTGGTTTCGCCCTTCAAGCTAGACAAATTTCGTTCTTTGTAGTTTTTTCGTTTGACGCTTATTTCGTGAGATATTTGGTCCGGTCACGATCAGTGGACTACCCAATATACCAGAGAGCTAATTTGAATGAAAGTACTAAAATTTAATTCTCACTGTTAACAAAAATAAACAAACAAAGCCATGAATACGCTGTAGGAAGTGGTGCAACAACTCAGTTTGACAACCGGCTAAAAATCTCAGGAGGCTGAGTAAGAGACGAGAGAACTGACTTCCCAAACGTATGTGGAATCTACTGAAAGAAACAGCATTCCCTCTTTTACATGCTGGAATAGACTTAGTTCGCAGCCCAGTGTTCACAGTCGTAGTGCTTAGTGAAATACTGGTAACTGTGAGTGAGCACTATGATTTTATATCGTTGTCTTATATTGCTGGATGTTGCTATTATAGCTCTTAGATTAACTGCATGTCACACGTACTTCTCAAACTTTTAGACGTATGCTTTTCACAGGCACTAAGTAACTGAATTACAACATTTCTTGGACTTCATGCTCTGTTCACTTATTTAAACAAATTATTATTACGTTCTACATCTACATCTACATGGTCACTCTGCAATTCACACTTATGTGCCTGGCAGAGGGTTCATCGAACCATTTTCATACTAATTCTCTACCATTTCACTCTCGCATGGCGCATGGGTGAAAGGAACACCAAAATCTTTCCGTTCTGATTTCTCTTATTTTATTATGATGATCATTTCTCCCTACGTAGGTGGGTGTCAACAAAATATTTTGGCATTCCGAAGAGAAAGTTGGTGATTGAAATTTCGTAAATAAATCTTGCCGCAAAGAAAACCGCCTTTGTTTCAGTGACTGCCACCCCAACTGGCGTATCATATCAGTGACACTCTCACCCCTATTGCGGGATAAAACGAAACGAGCTGCACTTCTTTGAACTTTTTCCATGTCCCCCGTCAATCCTTCCAGGTAAGGATCCCACACCGCGCAGCAGTATTCCAGAGGAGGACGGACAAGTGTAATGTAGGCTGTCTCTTTAGTAGGTTTGTCGCATCTTCTAAGTGTTCTGCCAACAAAGCTCAGTCTTTGTTTCGCCTTCCCCACAATATTATCTATGTGGTCTTTCCAATTTAAGTTGCTCGTAATTGTAATTCCTAGGTATTTAGTCGAATTGACAGCCCTTAGATTTGTACGATTTATCGTATACCCAAAATTTATCGGATTTCTTTTGGTACCCATGTGGATGACCTCGCACTTTTCTTTATTTCGTGCTGATTGTCACTTTTCGCACCATACAGAAATTCTCTCTAGATCATTTTGTAATTGGAATTGATCGTCAGATGATTTTAGTAGACGGCAAATTACAGCGTCATCTGCAAACAATTTAAGTGGGTTGCTCAGATTATCACCTAGATCATTTATGTAAATCAGGAACAGCAGGGGGCCTATGACACTACCTTGCAGAATGCCAGATACCACTTCTGTTCTGCTCGATGATTTACCATATATCACTACGAAGTGTGACCTCTCTGAGAGGAAATCACGAATCCAGTCACACAACTGAGACGATACTCCATATGCACGCAATTTGATTAATAGTCGCTTGTGAGGGAGGGCATCAAAATCCTTCTGGAAATCTAGGAATATGGAATGATCTGAGATCCCTTGTCGACAGCACTCATTACTTCATGGGCATAAAAAGCTATCTGCGTTGCACAACGACGATATTTTCCGAATCCGTGTTGGTTATGTATCAATAATTCATTTTCTTCAAGGTGATTCATAAAGTTTGAGTACAGTATATGCTCCAAAATACTACTGCAAGTTGAGGTCAGTGATATGGGTCTGTAATTCAATGGGTTACTCCTATTTCCTTTCTTGAATATTGGAGTGACCTGTGCTACTTTCCTGTCTATAGGAACAGACCTTTCATCAAGTGAGCGGTTGTATATGACTGCTAAGAAAGGCGCTAAGGAACCTGATTAGTATACCATCTGGACCGGAAGACTTGCCTTTCTTAAGTGATTTGTTTCGCAACACCTAAGGTATCTACTTTTATGTCATTCATGCTGACAGCTGTTCTGGTTTCTAATTCTGGAATTTTTACTTCGTCTGCTTTCGTGAAGGAATTACGGAAAACTCTGTTTAGTAACTCCGCTTTAGTGGCACCATCAGCTGTAACATTTCCATCGCTATCGCACAGTGACGATATTGACTTTTTCTTGCCAACGGTGTACTTTACATCCGACCAGAGTCTCTTTGGGTTTTCTACCATATTTTGAAACAATGTTTCATTGTGGAAACTATTAAAAGCATCTCGCATTGACGTCCGCACTAAATTTCGAGCTTCCGTGAAACTTAGCCAGTCTTGGGGACTTTAAAATGTTTTAAATATTTTGTGGTAACTAAACAATGCGTCATATATTAAATATTTTGTAATATTTTATTATAATTTTTATGAACATTATAGACATCTGTGGCACTTTAAATGTGGGCATGACTGTAATTCATATTTTGGAGGGAGGAGGGATAAAAGCAACACGTCACGTTGCTAAGATGAAATTCTATGACTTCTGGAGCAAGAAAACACGCAGCTCAATCTCAAATACTTCGAACCTCTCTTAAACTGTCGTTTAAAAGCGTGGCGGCGACTCTGGGAAACGGTAAATTTTGCCCGTATAAAATAACACTCGTTTTATCGTTGTACGCGAACAGCTATATTTATTTATTTCCAATTTAGTTGTTATCAAATGAAGGAATAGATGTAATGTACATCTGCAAGTGTATCGTCCGGGGTAGATTAGGCACACGCAACTCGCCGAAATGGCAGCCAGTAGAAACACTTCCACCAGACGATTGAACCATATGAATTTATTGTTACCTGAACATCAGGTAACTCCGTAAGCGAGCACATATACTTGCAAGCGTCAGATTTAAAAAAGAATGCTTATTGAATACGGTATGGTCATCGTTGAAATCATTGTCTCGTTCTTAGACACTGTATGTGCTCACTTGTGTAGTTGGTGCACGTACATTGTATAAGAACATGAAAATAATTTCCGCGATGACCACTAGTATATTCAGTAAACATTATGTTTTAAGTACGAGGCAACTCTTTCATCCATCAATAACTAAGCCCCCGATTAAGGGATGAATGCAGCTGTGTGTCTTCGAAATAGATTGAATTTAAATTGGAAGCCAATAAATACAGGTTTGGATGCAGAATGAAAATGGAATAAATAGCATTAATTTGCGCTGTAGAAATGTTAGTAGTCGTGATGAGTCATATCTAGTAAGTTAGAAGACTAGACATTGCAGGTCGATACAAAATCTACCGGGAGTGCTCACTCAAATGAATGATTATACACAACGTCGATGAGAAACTAAAAAAAGACTTCGTGCGAGCACTCATTTGACTCTGTATATTATCAGAAGATAAAATTAGCCAATATAAGTGATGAATAGAAAAATCTATATTTTTCGATCCATACAGAAACAAAGATAAATGTATTAGGTTAAATTTTACTTTGTTCCGCACGCCTACTGAGAAAAATGTTATTTCCTTCCTTGAGTCTGGTTAACTATCGGAACTAGGATAATTGTGATATAGGCAATGTGTTCAAAATCTTCAGTTATATCCTTTGAACGGCAGGAGATAGAATATTGGAACTCCATGTTGTTTCCGGGAACTCAATTTGATATAGTGCTTAAGTCGTCGACAAGTTCATAAGGCCCTAAAATGGCTTATCTACAACCGCAGCGTGGAACAGGCATATAAGTTTCAAGCGTGGAGACTCCTATACTGAACAAATACGCAATTAAATTAATACTAAGAAAAAATTACATATTTTCTAACTAATAATAAAATGGAATAATTTTATTCTTCACATGTAAGAAACAACGAAATAAGAACCTTTTACTATGCTTAAAACAGAGTGCACGTAAATATTTGCGGATTAAAAGTTTTTCACTCCATAGCGGGGCGTACGCCGCTATGAAACTTTCACACAGATTAAAATTGTAGTTTTAATCCACGATAAAATTTGCCGTCAGATTAAAACGACAGTTTTAATCCGTCGGAAAGTTTGTAACGCCGTGCGCCCCACTACAGCGTGAAACATCGCTAGGCTGTGGCAAGCGCAATCTCCGAGAGATCCATTCCCGCAGCAATTGATGCAATGCGTGCAGACTCTGGAGTGGAGGTGACAGGTGCTGACACACTGGAGCCAAGAGATGGACCACTAGAAGCGGCTGATTAGCTCAGGCGAGATTACCTCAGACCTTGATTTCCTGTCTGGAATACAGTTTTAATCTCTCTTCCCGCAAGATAAGTAAGTTTCCCGGTTGTGGTACAGAGGAGGGGCTAGCGTATACCGTTAATCATTTGTCCAGCTTCAGAATTTATGCATTTCGTCGGAGCGTACGAGACAAGGACATTCTGATTACCACATGATACAGAATTTTTCATTTTTACTGTTATTTGGATGTAGCCTATACCAGCAAATCTGTAATTTAAGATAATCATCAACGCTATGTCGAAAGCTTCAGGTTTTATGTCAGTAGAAAAAATCTCATTTGGAACGCTATTCTCAAGAAAGCATCATTAATTTGCATCATTTCTGGATCTTGCAGTAATAGATACTTCATTATTTTATTCATGTCTGTAACTTTGAGTAACGGTAATACTATATTTTTTTCAGGATAAAATTCAGTGACGAGTTGCAAGTAACTTTATTGTGTTTACCGGTTTGGCCAATTAATTTGTAATTTTCAGAAGCCTACAGAATTAGCGATATTATAAATCCTTGGACCTTAGCTATACATTCACGAGAAGTACACTGAAGAGCCAAAGAAACTGTTACACCTGCCTAATATTGTATAGGGCCCCGGCGAGCACGCTGAAGTGCCGCAATACGACATGGCATGGTCTCGACTAATATCTGAACAAGTGCTGGAGGAAGCTGACACCATGAATCCTGCAGAGCTGTCCAAAATCCCTTAACAGTACGTTGCAAGGCGTCCCAGACATGCTCAATAATGTTCATTTCTAGGAAGTTTGGTGGTTTGAAGTGTTTAAAGTCAAAAGAGTGTTCCCAGAGCCACTCTGCAGCAATTCTGGACTTATGGACTGTCGCATTGTCCTGCTGGAGTTGCCCAAGTCCGTCAGAATGTACAATGAACATGAATGGATGCAGGTCATCAGACAGGATGCTTGCGTACGTGTCACCCGTCAAAGTCGTATCTAGACGTATAAGGGTCCCATATCACTCCAACAGCACATATCCCACACCTTAACAGAACCTCCACCAGCTGACATGCAGGGTCCATGGATTCATGAGGTTGTCTCCATACCCGTACACGTCCATACGCTACATAAAATTTGAAACGAGACTCCTCCGACCAGGCAACATGTTTCCAGTCATCAACAGTCCAATGTCGGTGTTGACAGGCCCAGGCGAGGTGTAAAGCTTTGCGTCGTGCAGTCATCGAGGAGCCGGCCGGAGTGGCCGTGCGGTTCTAGGCGCTACAGTCTGGAGCCGAGCGACCAGTACGGTCGCAGGTTCGAATTCTGCCTCGGGCATGGATGTGTGTGATGTCCTTAGGTTATTTAGGTTTAATTAGTTCTCAGTTCTAGGCGACTGGTGAGCTCAGAAGTTAAGTCGCATAGTGCTCAGCGCCATTTGACCCTTTTCTTAAGTCATCAAGGCTACACGAGTGGGCCTTCGGCTGCGAAAATCCACATCGATGATGTTTCGTTGAATGGTTTGCACGCTGACACTTGTTGATTGCCCAGCATTGAAATCTGCAGCAATTTGCGGAAAGGTTGCACTTCTGTCATGTTGGACCATTCTCTTCAGCCGTCGTCGGTCCCGTTCTTGCAGGATCTTCTTCAGGTTGCAGCGATGTCGAACATTTGATGTTTTACCGGATTCGTGATATTCACGGTACACTCGCGTAATGGTCGTACAGGAAAAGCCCCACTTCATCGCTACATCAGAGATGCTGTGACCCACCTCTCGTGCCTCACTTAAATCTTCATAACCTGCCATTATAGCAGCAGTAACCGATGGAACAACTGCGCCAGACGATTATTGTGTTACATATAAGTTGCTGACCGCACCGCCGTATTCTGCCTTTTTACATCTCTTTGTATTTGAATACGCATACCTATACGAGTTTCTTTGGCGCTTCAGTGTATATATGGACATGTCCGACACCATTTTGATCCCACAGCCACTATGAATCAATACACAACTTTCTCCATTTGGTGTAAATCAATGCTCACTGGCAGCTAATGTCTTTAATTCGTTTGTGTCAAGTAACTTTTACTGAATACTGTACTACGCTTCAAAGTGACACAGGTACATGATATTTTTTTCCGTCATAGTCACCAAGTGTCTAACAACGGATGGAACATTCGACGGGACCGATGACCATCGCAGTCTGGTCCCTTTAACCCCCACAAACCAACCAACCAACATTCGACTAGCCGCTCTTGGAACATCCTCATCGTTAGAAAATCCCCCTCCCCTCCCCCTCCCCCTCCCCCCGCCGCTCTCAAATGTTCTCGGCACCATTGCACTACTGCATGGCATTTGGAATTTAGGGTAAATCTGTGTTAAGCTTAGACGTTTTGTTCGCAGCAAGATTCGTAATGACACGCGTACTTCAACTGTAGAGGGAGTTACCAGTTACCGCGCTATTTCACTTCCACACTGTGATGCACCTGTTAATCACGCCCACGCCGCAGCACAACTGTGTCCGCAGGAAACCCAGAAAATGCACTCTCTTCTGACAGTGCGCCACTCTTTTGTGCAATAGTCTTAGCATCGGCCGCCACGTGTAACTTACTTTCTGAAGTCTCTACACAGTTACTGTTTGGTTTCATGGTGTTCGACATCAACACCTGTCATGAGCAATCGATGCAAAGTAGGTGTCGACAGGTTTCGAGGAAACAGAATATGCTGACACAACATCGAAGTAGTAGTTCGAAAGGCTGAAATGGAGACGGCAGGCCATATTTCTGTATTCAGTGTTCACATGTTGCTCTGTGGTAAGTGACTGCTAACATTAACCAGTGCTGACGGCGGCTAGTTTCCCCACGTTTAATGTGAAGTGTGGATCAAGTGTGGCCGCGTGATAATGAGCTATCGGATGGCTGCGACAGATAACAGACCACCTGGCCTCGACAACTCATCAGCCCCCACACAACACCAGCACCTCCCCCCCCCCCCTCTACAAGCAGTACGCTTGTCTGTAACAACGAGATAGCAGCGGAAGGTCACCCGTAGTAAAACGGGCAAATGCAAAGCAATACTGACCTATGTAGCTTTACCACGAGCGCACGTTTTTTTGGGTAACATAGATGTGACAGGCACTTCGCCATTTTAAATTTGATACTTAACGTGCAATGATACACAGCAAGCATCTCGAGTCCCTTACTACAGATTTGCTGTAAGCTGAAATAGTATCCTTACAATTAATGTGCTTCATCATATATTGCTATAATTTCATATTGTAGCAATACATCCGAAAACACATTAATTATTTGCATACAACAAAACGGATATCACAGGCCACTGAGGATATTTCGCAAATATACAGAAGCGAAAAGCGTATGGCATAAAAACAACCTTTTATTTAGTTACATAGACGGACCACATCTCCAAGAACGTATTGATAACAGTAACGTAGAAGAAACCAAAGAACGACAAGAAGTCAAAAAGAATATGAAGCTGTTTCTGTTTGTGACGTCAATTTGACACGAAGAATGGTGCGAAAATTATGAAACTAGACATGAACAATAATACCAACTATGAACGCCTCTCACTATGGGTACCTGTCACCTTGAGTAAATGAGATGAGTCACATGGGACTCAATATTCTCAGAAGCTCTGACTATCATGCTGCCAGGTATGTAAATGGAATGATTTTTACTGTATAGAAAAAAAACACAAATCAATAGCATCGAGAAGCACGCAGAATGAGCAGAATTACCCATTCCAGTTCGAAAATACACAGAAATTAATTCTCACTGTACCGAAAGAAGTCGTGCATGGGAAACCAACAGACACTCCTATGTCAGGAAGTTACAGCTGCCACCAGTAGTAGGGTGGGAATAAAAAATTACCACAGCTTTATATAGAAGCTGTCTATGTATTCCGTACATTCCGCTTTTTTACATTATGTAAGTCTTCTCTACAGACAGCAATCTTCATACCACTGACGTGTAATTTAACTTACCTACCAAGGACGAAAGTAACTTTCATGAGGTGTGTCACAGCTGGATGAAACTTGGACTGTACTTTGAAAGAACTGCTACAGAGTAGTGCAGAAGGCAACTGAAAGAAATACTCAGTGAGAACAATAGAGATGACACTTTTATTCACTTTTATTAAGCTGAAGTCGCCGCGATTTAGGATGGTCGAGCGAGACATGGTTTTTTATAGGTGTGTGATCAACAGGATGGCAATGCATGTTCAACATCGTGCTCCCATGCCGACCACAAGCTTGGTGAGGGTGTTCCAGTCTACATCTACATTCTACATTTATACTCCGCAAGCCACCCAACGGTGTGTGGCGGAGGGCACTTTACGTGCCACTGTCATTACCTGCCTTTCCTGTTCCAGTCGCGTATGCTTCACGGGAAGAACTACTGCCGGAGAGCCTCCGTGCGCGCTCGAATCTCTCTTATTTTACATTCGTGATCTCCTCTGGAGGTATAAGTAGGGGAAAGCAATATATTCGATACCTCATCCAGAAGCGCACCCTCTCGAAACCTGGACAGCAAGCTACACCGCGATGCAGAGCGCCTCTCTTGCAGAGTCTGCCACTTGAGTTTGCTAAACATCTCCGCAACGCTATCACGCTTACCAAATAACCCTGTGACGAAACACGCCGCCCTTCTTTGGATCTTCTCTATCTCCTCTGTCAACCCGACCTGGTACGGATTCCACACTGATGACCAATACTCAGGTATAGGTCGAACGAGTGTTTTGTAAGCCACCCCCTTCGTTGATGGACTACATTTTCGAAGGACTCTCCCAATGAATCTCAATCTGGTACCCGCCTTACCAACAATTAATTGTATATGATCATTCCAAATCGTTCCGCACGCATACTCCCAGATATTTTCCAGAAGTAACTGCTACCAGTGTTTGTTCCGCTATCATATAATCATACAATAAAGGATCCTTCTTTCTATGTATTCGCAATACATTACATTTGTATATGTTAAGGGTCAGTTACCACTCCCTGCACCAAGTGCCTATCCACTGCAGATCTTCCTGCATTTCGCTGCAATTTTCTAATTCTGCAACTTCTTTGTATACTACAGCATCATCCGCGAAAAGCCGCATGGAACTTCCGACACTATCTACTAGGTCACCAACCCTGTTGACAACTGATGGATGGCCGCTGCTCCCTGTGGACGTCCTGCAATACGTGTCTCCAACGCATTCCACAAGTGCTCGACAGGATTTAAGCCGAGGAGACGGGCAGGCCAGTCCAGTCGTCGAATATCCTCTCGTTCCAAGAGCGAGGACCTGCGCTGTTCGAAGCGAGCGCGCCATTGTCATCCGTAAAAATGAAGACAGGACGTAATGCACGACTGAAAACAGACACCTGGTAAACGACTACAGTGGTGCAATAACGCTGAGCGGTGAGTGTAGCAGCAGCAACCCCACATGCGACCACAACAGTCCAGGAATTGTCAACAGCGCTGATGGAGGGGTGGAACGCTCCGCCACGTGAACTTTTCAGCAACCTCGTGGCCACCATGGAAGCACATTGGAGAGCGTGCATTGCCGTCCGTGTTGATCACACAGCCTATTACGAACCACATCTCGCCCTTTGCAATGTACAGAGGACCACATAAATCTCTATGACTTCGGGTAGTTATTGTCTTTGAATAAAAGTGTCATTTCTGTTGGCGTCATTGCTATTTCTTTCAGTTACATTCTGAACTGTACTGTGTTAGTTCTTTCTATTTATGGTTCACGTTTCATCGAGATAAGTTATTTGGCTGTGACACAGCATGCGAAAGTTGCTTTCGCACAAACGTTTTGCACACCTTGACATTTCCTGTTTACATTTACATTTATACTCCGCAAGCCACCCAACGGTGTGTGGCGGAGGGCACTTTACGTGCCACTGTCATTACCTCCCTTTCCTGTTCCAGTCGCGTATGGTTCGCGGGAAGAGCGACTGTCTGAAAGCCTTCGTGCGCGCTCTAATCTCTCTAATTTTACATTCGTGATCTCCTCGGGAGGTATAAGTAGGGGGAAGCAATATATTCGATACCTCATCCAGAAACGCACCCTCTCGAAACCTGGCGAGCAAGCTACACCGCGATGCAGAGCGCCTCTCTTGCAGAGTCTGCCACTTGAGTTTATTAAACATCTCCGTAACGCTATCACGGTTACCAAATAACCCTGTGACGAAACGCGTCGCTCTTCTTTGGATCTTCTCTATCTCCTCCGTCAACCCGATCTGGTACGGATCCCACACTGATGAGCAATACTCAAGTATAGGTCGAACGAGTGTTTTGTATGCCACCTCCTTTGTTGATGGACTACATTTTCTAAGCACTCTCCCAATGAATCTCAACCTGGTACCCGCCTTACCAACAATTAATTTTATATGATCATTCCACTTCAAATCGTACCGCACGCATACTCCCAGATATTTTACAGAAGTAACTGCTACCAGTGTTTGTTCCGCTATCATATAATCATACAATAAAGGATCCTTCTTTCTATGTATTCGCAATACATTACATTTGTCTATTTAAGGGACAGTTGCCACTCCCTGCACCAAGTGCCTATCTGCTGCAGATCTTCCTGCATTTCGCTACAATTTTCTAATGCTGCAACTTCTCTGTATACTACAGCATCATCCGCGAAAAGCCGCATGGAACTTCCGACACTATCTACTAGGTCATTTATATATATTGTGAAAAGCAATGGTCCCATAACACTCCCCTGTGGCACACCAGAGGTTACTTTAACGTCTGTAGACGTCTCTCCATTGATAACAACATGCTGTGTTCTGCTTGCTAAAAACTCTTCAATCCAGCCACACAGCTGGTCTGATATTCCGTAGGCTCTTACATTGTTTATCAGGCGACAGTGCGGAACTGTATCGAACGCCTTCCGGAAGTCAAGAAAAATAGCATCTACATGGGAGCCTGTATCTAATATTTTCTGGGTCTCATGAACAAATAAAGCGAGTTGGGTCTCACACGATCGCTGTTTCCGGAATCCATGTTGATTCCTACAGAGTAGATTCTGGGTTTCCAAAAACGACATGATACTCGAGCAAAAAACATGTTCTAAAATTCTACAACAGATCGACGTCAGAGATATAGGTCTATAGTTTTGCGCATCTGCTGGACGACCCTTCTTGAAGACTGGGACTACCTGTGCTCTTTTCCAATCATTTGGAACCCTCCGTTCCTCTAGAGACTTGCGGTACACGGCTGTTAGAAGGGGGGAAGTTCTTTCGCGTACTCTGTGTAGAATCGAATTGGTATCCCGTCAGGTCCAGTGGACTTTCCTCTGTTAAGTGATTCCAGTTGCTTTTCTATTCCTTGGACACTTATTTCGATGTCAGCCATTTTTTCGTTTGTGCGAGGATTTAGAGAAGGAAGTGCAGTGCGGTCTTCCTCTGTGAAACAGCTTTGGAAAAAGGTGTTTAGTATTTCAGCTTTACGCGTGTCATCCTCTGTTTCAATGCCATCATCATCCCCGAGTGTCTGGATATGCTGTTTCGAGCCACTTACTGATTTAACGTAAGACCAGAACTTCCTAGGATTTTCTGTCAAGTCGGTACATAGAATTTTACTTTCGAATTCACTGAACGCTTCACGCATAGCCCTCCTTACGCTGACTTTGACATCGTTTAGTTTCTGTTTGTCTGAGAGGTTTTGGCTGCGTTTAAACTTGGAGTGAAGCTCTCTTTGCTTTCGCAGTAGTTTCCTAACATTGTTGTTGTACCACGGTGGGTTTTTCCCGTCCCTCACAGTTTTACTCGGCACGTACCTGTCTAAAACGCATTTTACGATTACCTTGAACTTTTTCCATAAACACTCAACATTGTCAATGTCGGAACAGAAATTTTCGTTTTGATCTGTTAGGTAGTCTGAAATCTGCCTTCTATTACTCTTGCTAAACAGATAAACCTTCCTCCCATTTTTATATTCCTATTAAATTCCATATTCAGGGATTCTGCAACGGCCTTATGATCACTGATTCCCTGTTCTGCACATACAGAGTCGAAAAGTTCGGGTCTGTTTGTTATCAGTAGGTCCAAGATGTTATCTCCACGAGTCGGTTCTCTGTTTAATTGCTCGAGGTAATTTTCGGATAGTGCACTCAGTATAATGTCACTCGATGCTCTGTCCCTACCACCCGTCTTAAACATCTGAGTGTCCCAGTCTATATCTGGTAAATTGAAATCTCCACCTAAGACTATAACATGCTGAGAAAATTTATGTGAAATGTATTCCAAATTTTCTCTCAGTTGTTCTGCCACTAATGCTGCTGAGTCGGGAGGTCGGTAAAAGGAGCCAATTATTAACCTAGCTCGGTTGTTGTGTGTAACCTCCACCCATAATAATTCACAGGAACTATCCACTTCTACTTCACTACAGGACAAACTACTACTAACAGCGACGAACACTCCACCACCGGTTGCATGCGATCTATCCTTTCTAAACACCATCTGTACCTTTGTAAAAATTTCGGCAGAATTTATCTCTGGCTTCAGCCAGCTTTCTGTACCTATAACGATTTCAGCTTCGGTGCTTTCTATCAGCGCTTGAAGTTCCGGTACTTTACCAACGCAGCTTCGACAGTTGACAATTACAATACCGATTGCTGCTTGGTCCCCGCATGTCCTGACTTTGCCCCGCACCCGTTGAGGCTGTTGCCCTTTCTGTACTTGCCCAAGGCCATCTAACCTAAAAAACCGCCCAGCCCACGCCACACAACCCCTGCTACCCGTGTAGCCGCTTGTTGGGTGTAGTGGACTCCTGACCTATCCAGCGGAGCCCGAAACCCCACCACCCTATGACGTAAGTCGAAGAATCTGCAGCCCACATGGTCCCATTGACGAGTGTCAATGCTATGTTTGTGAAATGACTGACACTATAGGTGTGATATAAAAATATAGAGTACGGTTCATTTCACGTGTAGAATTATGTATGTGAAAGGTGTGCTGTCAGATGAGTGCGCATTTATTGAATGCTGCCCAAACGTAAGCGGAAAACCAACTGGATCCTGAGATACGTTTTCACTAGGTACTGAAGTTTTCGAATTATTCAAGTAAACCTACAAAAGGACCTTCAAGAGTGTTTCTCTTGAATAACTGAACTACATTAAATTTCCTACATTAAGGTCCTGATCATTTTTTCTCTAGGTTTGACTAATAGCTTACACATAGTGAGCGAGAGAATATGAAAATCTCGCGTGTGGTCTTTGACGGTCTAGCGGCTTGCATAAAACCCATAGCTGGAGGCAACTGAATTACCCAGTGTACTCAAACCTTTCTCATGGATCAATCTATAAGTGAAAACTGTACCAAAATCCCTATAGGTGGTCTCGAGATTAGCCCGAACATACAGACAGGAACCGCGGCAGAGGACTTTGTAATATATAGACGTCCTTCCTCGTACCTATTTTGTGGGCGCGCGCTGAAATGCTGATCACTGTTGCGTGCCGCGGACGTGGTGTTGCAATTTTGAAGACCAGCAACGTACACGTACGCACCGTGACATCTGTTGGCGGGCGCTGTGGAGCGTGTTACGGCGCTGCCAAGGTCGAGGGCAGCGCCTCATGCGTGCCCGTTGTGTGCCAGTTGGTCTCTCAATAGCTCCAGAGCTCGCCGCTGTGCCAGTAACGACCTGCCACGTCTCCTCATACATTCATGAGGCTTCAAGGCTTACGTGGACAAGGGGAATGGGATGAGAAGTTGTTTATCCAGCACCATCATCGTTGTGACAGTTCGCTATAGCCTGCGTCTACAATATATACTGACGCGCCAAACAAACTGACATAGGCATGCGTATTCAAAAACAGAGCATGTAAAAAGGCAGAATATGGCGCAACGTCTATATAAGACAACAAGATTCTGGTGGAGTGCTTACATCGGTTACTGCTCCTACTGTGGTAGATTATCAAGATTTAAGTGAGTTGGAGCGTGATGTTATAGTCGGCGCACGAGCGATGGGACACACCATCTCCGAGGTTGCGATGAAGTGGAGATTTTCCCATGCGGCCATTTCATGAGTGTACCGTGAATATCAGGCAATTGGTAAAACATCAAATCTCCGACATCGCTGCGGCGGGAAAAAGATCCCGCAAGAACGGGACCAACGACGACTGAAGAGAATCGTTCAACGTGACAGAAGTGCAACTCTTCCGCAAATTGCTGCAGATTTCTATGCTGAGCCATCAACAAGCGCTTTCGGAGCCCAAGGCCCACTCGTATATCCATGATGACTGCACGACAAAGAACATTACGCCTCGCCTGGACCCGACATTGGACTGTCGATGGCTGGAAATATGTTGCCTGGTCGGACGAGTCTCGTTACAAACTGTATCGAGCGGATGGACGTGTACGGGTATGGAGACAATTTCATGAATCCATGGACCCTGCATGTCAGCAGGGGACTGTTCAAGCTAGTGGAGGCTCTGTAATGGTGAAGGGCGTGTGCAGTTGGAGTGATATGGGACACCTGATACGTCAAGATACCACTCTGACAGGTGACACGTACGTAAGCATCCTTTCTGGTCACCTGCATCCATTCATGTTCACTGTACATTCTGACGGACTTGGGCATTTCGGAAGGACATTGCGACGCCCCACACGTCCAGAATTGCTACAGAGTGGCTTCAGGAACACTCTTCTGAGTTTAAACACTTTCGCTGGCCACCAAACTCCCCAGACATGAACACGAGCATATCTGGTTTGCCTGCAAAGTACTGTTCAGAAGAAATCTCCACTCCCTCCTGCTCTTACGAATTTATGGACAGCTCTGCAGGATAAATGGTGTCAGTTCCCTACAGCAGTACTTCAGACATTCGTCGAGTCTATGCCACGTCATATTGCGACACTCCCGCGTGTTCGCGGAGGCCCTACACAACATTAGGTAGGTGTACCAGTTTCTTTGGCTCTTCAGTGTGTTTATAAAAGTAGAGTTTTAACATTAATTACGTAACCTCTACAATAGATGCATAACAGTGAAGTTTTAACATTAATTACTTACGAACTGCAATTGACTTTGTCTCTGACAAGCAACGCAGCCAGGAGGAATGAAAACTCGATTTTATTCAATAGCTATGTTATGTCTTGTCTATTTCCTTTTTGTAAAGTAATTAGAGCTGTGATTCATTGTTGAAAATTCCCTTCCTCTGCAGATGTTCTGTAAATATTTTTGCTACTTTCGTTTCTATTAGTTCCCCCCCCCCCCCCCTCCTACCTTTAATCATCCCTTTTGAAGCAGCACCATGTCCAAGAGTCTTTTCGTCTCTCATACATCTACATCTAATTCATACTTCGGAAGCCACCAACTGATGCCCGTTATCCTATTCTGTTCGTGAATCGTGCTTGGGAAGAATGATTGTGGGTAAGCCTCTGTATTGGCTCTAATTTCTCGCATTTCCTCTTCATCTTTACGCGAGATGTATGTGGGAGGAAGTAATAGGTTGTCCGACCCTTCCTGGGAAGTGCTCTCTGGAAAAATGAATAGTAAACCTCTGCGTGATGCACAACGCCTCTCTTGCTGCGACTGCGAACGGAGTTTGTTGAGTATCTCATTTACTAAAATAGCGAGAAAGACTTCGCGGCCATCAGTGAGTCGAATAATTAAATCGTGTCAAACACGGGAAGCAAGAAAGTCTGTAGGAGCCAACTAAAGAAGGATTTGTAAGGCGTATGAAAGAGGTAATGGCACGATTTTTTAAAAATCATACTTAGAGCTGATTGCCTTTTATAATTATAAACATTATAATAATATTACAACCACGGTTCTCATAATGTTTATTTTCGACAAGCTAGCGCTAAGGTTAAGAATCAGTCTGGCGGTGGTCAAAGAGCCTGTCACCTAAAGAACACTATTTTGTTATCATGTTCGAATTGATGTATCATCAGATCGGCTGTCCGCTGCGTGAGTGTAGAGCTAAGACTACGTGGTAATACATTAATTTTGTCTCTCCAGGAGCTAAGGCAAGCTCCCTCTTTATTTGCTATTAAATCAGTTGCACCTATTAAGAAAATGTGGTGGGGAGCGAAGGGAGTGCTATCTGCAAACAGCGGAGCAGATAGGCGCTGTTATATGGTCAGGGGTCAGAACGGATCGATTGAGTGCCATTAACTGTGCACGCAGCCGTCGGCGCCTAACGAACCGAGACAGCAACCGACACTACACTGCCGCCATGCGTGTGGCAGAGCAAGGGGTACAGCTTGTGTGAAAAGTATACGCCCTCTCTGGTATGCTGCGGTCAGTTTTCCGTTATTTCATACGTGTAAACAGCTTAGTTCAGAAGTAAAATGTAAGTGCAAATTTCGTACGGAACTGTTGACTCGGGAGTTCCGCGTGGTGCGTTCAGTCGGCTGTAGGTAAGGGTGTTCTTCCTATGTGTACATAGTCCCCTGCGGATATGTGACCGTTGTGTCGAATGTATGTTCTTAAAGTGCAGTTGAGTGGAGTGGGTGCGTGTATAGTGTACTGTTATGTTTACGTTGTATCACGATGATGAGAGACGGGAGAGGCACATAGTCTACATAGCACCAAGGGGGCCACCGGACTGTTCTCCATTAACAGTGTCATCAACCGTCCGCCCCAGGTTGCTGAGTGGTCAGCGTGACGGCCTGTCAATCCTAAGGGCCCGGGTTCGATTCCCGGCTGGCTCGGACATTTTCTCCGCTCAGGGACTGGGTGTTGTGTTGTCCTAAACATCATCATTTCATCGCCATTGACGCGCAAGTCGCCGAAGTGGCGTCAAATCGAAAGACTTGCACCAGACGAACGGTCTACCCGACGGGAGGCCCTAGTCACACGACATCATCATCATCAGTGTCATCAACCTTCACTTCACGAGCCGGCCGGGTTGGCCGAGCGGTTCTAGGCGCTACAGTCTGGAACCGCACAACCGCTACGGTCGCAGGTGCGAATCCTGCTTCGGGCATGGATGTGTGTGATGTCCTTAGGTTAGTTAGGTTTAAGTGGTTCTAAGTTCTAGGGGACCGATGACCTCCGATGTTAAGTCCCATAGTGCTCAGAGCCATTTTTTTCACTTCACGAGGCACTGCGAGGAAGTTTGGAATCTAATGCAGGACAATGAAGCAAAGACAGGCGATCAGAAACTTTACGTCACTACCTCCCCTCTCCTTGCCGATCAAATACTGCCAGTGAAAAAATTTCATCCACCAGTAGGATTCAAACGGACTTACCTCTGTGTCGAGCACAATCGTGCACGCTTCCGTTAGTGACCTGTTTTGATTTTATTTTTATTTGTATTTTCAAATTTTATTTAATTTTTATTTTTGTTGTTTTTACGTTACTTAAATTTTAATCTTTAGTTTTTTTGCATTTTTAAAACATGTATCTACGAGACGAGAGTTGGTCAGCATATGAGGCCACTCCTAGGACCGGGGGAGCTGTATGGTGGCCTGAGATATCACGAGCAGACAGACACGTGAACTAAAATTTAAATTCAGAAAAAAAATTAAAAAAAAGCATTCAATCGTGCAGTTAACTGTGCACACATTCAGATCTCCAGCCTGGACAAGTTGGTACGCCGCACTGTTTCAGAACGATCGTACACGTGTCAAGAATGTAGGACGTTGGGTACTCCGGAACTAAGGGGGGGGGGGAATTGTTGATCAAGCTGTGCGCATATATTTCTCTGCCTCGTGATGACTGGGTGTTGTGTGATGTCCTTAGGTTAGTTAGGTTTAAGTAGTTCTAAGTTCTAGGGGACTGATGACCATAGATGTTAAGTCCCATAGTACTCAGAGTCATTTTTTTGTGCGCATATAGTTGCCAGAAGCTCGACAATATGTAGGGAAATGTTCGAGCGTATTGTGAGCTTCCAGCATATGGCACCAAAAATCAAGTGTGGAGTGCGTGGGATCATGGGAAAGGTAGGCGATCGCCTGACCTCGGATCTACCTGACCGCGTGGGGCTTAACTGGGGAAAAATGAGAAGTGTATGGAAGAAGTAGGAGATTTGGGTAGATCATTTTTGGGGGTGTGTGGAATTAGCAGGCCAATATGCATTGTGTTAGGAACCAGACCTCGCGTTTCTTAGTGGATGTAAGGAGGTGCTCATCGGTAATCTCAGCTACGGCGAGGGGTTAGTTCAGAACTGACTCCTGACAAGACTATGTTGGTATGCCTCAAAAAGCTTGCCAAAGCAGCGGTTACGTTGCTAATGACAGCGTAATGGACATATCATTAAATTTACGGAATAGAAAAAGAAATCACAGGTTGGCTCACAAAAAGTAGAAAAACTGGTTCTCCAGTCAACAACGTATGGCGCTGCTCATGTTCGGAGTTGATAAAAATGATGTTGGCCCCCATTCAATAGCAACAAAACTCCACAAATCAGACTTGTAGATTTAATCAGTGAAATGTTATGAAACTGATGGTTGCACTCGATACCAGGTGTCTGCTCCCGAAGTTCACAGATGCTGTTAGTCCCTGTGCAGTATACACCTAGGTGACAAAAATCGTTAGATAGCGATATGCAGACATAGAGATGGCGTAGTATCGCACACACAAGGTATAAGAGGACAGTGCACTGGTGGAGTTGTCATTTGTACTCAGATGATTCATGTGGAAAGGTTTCCGAAGTGATTATAACCGCACGATGGCAATTAACAGACTCTGAACGCGGACTAGTAGTTGGAGCTAGACGCTTGGGACATGCCATTTCGTAAGTGGTTAAGGAATTCAATATTTAGAGTTCCACAGTGTCGGCAGCGTGCCGAGAATACCAAATTTCGGGCATCACCTTTCACCACGGACAACGCAATGACCGACGGCCCTAAAATTAAAGACCGAGAGCAGCGGCGTTTGCATAGAGTTGCCAGTGCAACAGGCAAGCAATACTGCACGAAGTAATCTCAGATATCAATGTGGGACGTGCGACAAACGTACACGTTATGAACGTGCGGCGAAATTTGCAATAAAGGGCTGCGGCAACAGATGACAGACGCGAGTGACTTTGCTAACAGCACTACACGGCCTGTAGCGCCTCTCTTCGGTTCGTGGCCGTATCGGTTGGACCCTAGACGACTGGAAAACCGTGTCAGTTGAGTTGGTAAGAGCTGAATGTAGGGCTTGAATGTGGCGCGGACCCCGGACCCAAGGCACAGTGCAAGCTGGTGGTCGTTCCCTAACTGTGAGAACTGTCTTTACATGGAATCGACTGGGTCCTCTGGTCCAACTAAACCGATCATTGATTGGAAATGGCTATGTTCGGCCTTCGAGAGATAATTTTCAGCGATTCATGGACTTTATGTTCCCAAACAAGGATAGAATTTTTTCGGGGTGACAATGTGCCTTGGCACCAGATCGCAATTGTTTGCAATTGGTTTGAAGAACATTCTGGACAGTTCGAGCGAATGATTTGGCAACCAAGATAACCCGATATGATTCCCAAGTAACATTTGTGGGACATAATCGAGAAATCAGTTCATGCACAAAATCCTACACTGGCAACGCTTTCACAGTTATGGACGGCTATATTTCTGCAGGGTACTTCAGAGATTAGTTGAGTTTATGCCACGTCGAGTTGCTGCATTACGCCAAGCAGAAGGTAGTCCAACGCGATATTGGAAAGTATTCCATGACTTTTGTCACTTCAGTACATGTAAAATATAAGTACTGATAAAATAAAACTTGTCTTCACAGGTCAGTATTTATTTCGTAAACAACTGTCAGAAGTCGCTCATGACCGACGTCGGACACGTTCTTACACTGTTGCCAGCCTACATTTGGTTGACATTCACAAAAAGTAAAAGTACTACAGGTCTTCATGCCCTGCCTCATCAACTCACTGTTGTGACGCTTGGAGTCTACACAGGGTGTTACAGAAAGGTACGGCCAAACTTTCAGGAAACATTCCTCACACACAAAGAAAGAAAATATGTTACGTGGACATGTGTCCGGAAACGCCTACTTTCCATGTTAGAGCTCATTTTATTACTTCTCTTCAAATCACATTAATCATGGAATGGAAACACACAGCAACAGAACGTACCAGCGTGACTTCAAACACTTTGTTACAGGAAATGTTCAAAATGTCCTCCGTTAGCGAGGTTACATGCATCCACCCTCCATCGCATGGAATCCCTGATGCGCTGATGCAGCCATGGAGAATGGCGTATTGTATCACAGCCGTCCACAATACGAGCACGAAGAGTCACTACATTTGGTACCGGGGTTGCGTAGACAAGAGCTTTCAAATGTCCCCATAAATGAAAGTCAAGAGGGTTGAGGTCAGGAGAGCGTGGAGGCCATGGAATTTGTCCGCCTCTACCAATCCATCGGTCACCGAATCTGTTGTTGAGAAGCGTACGAACACTTCGACTGAAATGTGTAGGAGCTCCATCGTGCATGAACCACATGTTGTGTCGTACTTGTAAAAGCACAAGTTCTAGCAGCACAGGTAGAGTATCCCGTATGAAATCATGATAACGTGCTCCATTGAGCGTAGGTGGAATAACATGGGGCCCAATCAAGACATCACCAACAATGCCTGCCCAAACGTTCACAGAAAATCTGTGTTGATGAAGTGATTGCACAATTGCGTGCGGATTCATGTCAGCCCACACATGATGATTGTGAAAATTTACAATTTGATCACGTTGGAATGAAGCCTCATCCGTAAATAGAACATTTGCACTGAAATGAGGATTGACACATTGTTGGATGAACCATTCGCAGAAGTGTACCCGTGGAGGCCAATCAGCTGCTGATAGTGCCTGCACACGCTGTACACGGTACGGAAACAACTGGTTCTCCCGTAGCACTCTCCATACAGTGACGTGGTCAACGTTACCTTGTACAGCAGCAACTTCTCTGACGCTGACATTAGGGTTATCTTCAACTGCACGAAGCATTGCCTCGTCCATTGCAGGTGTCCTCGTCGTTCTAGGTCTTCCCCAGTCGCGAGTCATAGGGTGGAATGTTCCGTGCTCTCTAAGACGCTGATCAGTTGCTTCGAACGTCTTCCTGTCGGGACACCTTCGTTCTGGAAATTTGTCTCGATACAAACGTACCGCGCCACGGCTATTGCCCCGTGCTAATACATACATCAAATGAGCATCTGCCAACTCCGCATTTGTAAACATTGCACTGACTGCAAAACCACGTTCGTGATGAACACTAGCCTGTTGATGCTACGTACTGATGTGCTTGATGCTAGTACTGTAGAGCAATGAGTCGCATGTCAGCACAAGCACCGAAGTCAACATTACCTTCCTTCAATAGGGCCAACTGGCGGTGAATCGAGGAAGTACACTACATTATGACGAAACTAAAATGAGCTCTAACATGGAAATTAAGCGTTTTCCGACACATGTCCACATAACATCTGTTCTTTATTTGTGTTTGAGGAATGTTTCCTGAAAGTTTGGCGGTACATTTTTGTAACACCCAGTACAGCTGTGTTTAAATTTATGTTAGTACTAACTTAAGAGACATTTTATGTTGCACTCTAAATTCGTTTGAATGTATATTAATATGATAGCAATCATTGTCGAGTCCATCATTAGATCCTAAAACCGATCTGCCATCTCAGCAACATAAAATGAGCAAAATTTTTATGAAACTTCAATTGACTTACAATTAATATATAAAGTGTTCTTTTAAAAGGAATTTTAAATGTTTCAAGTCTCTAATATATCCGAAATTATGGATAATTTTTATATTCTTATTTATACTTCAGTAATATTAATTCAGCTAGTGCGTTTGTATTTACAGTTGCATGTGTAAATCACGATATTCTGTCGTTCAGCATTTACATAATAAATGTTGCTTTTAAAAACAGCCCTTTAATTGAATCTGACAACTACACAACAGCTTCCTTTGTTCATGTATGATAAAACTTTGTAATTAAACAAATAAATTGGTCTCTGTGAGACTTATTATTTTTCTGTGGTTTTTAGTTGCTATCACTCCTCATTCATGTCATCAAAATGTCGGGTGAAGAATTAAACTTTTCACAGGAATTATAAAATATCATTTCGGAAGGATTGTATGGTACCAATCGGATAGGCAAACAATGCGCAATGTTGGGCTGTTGTCATAAATATGTCTTAACAATAGAAAATGGAATTCACATAATATAAATGTTGGTTAGTTTCAAAGATTATGTTGTTATGTATCGCGGTCGACTTTGCTTCGATAATCGATTACGAAATTATATCACTAAGGGCAGCCACACACTTGTTTCCATGGGAACATACTTCGTACAAAAATACACTCTCGTACGTCGGCAAGTGCAAATCTTTCAGCTGTACACAGAACTAAAGTGCATACAGTGTCGTTAACGAACACACTTATGTTCATGAAATATATTGCATATTTCAAAACACTCCTTTTTCAGGTTACAAGTGGCCCAGCAGGACCATCCGACAGCCATTTCATCCTCACAAGGGAACCTCCCCATCGCACCCCCCTCAGATTTAGTTATAAGTTGGCACAGTGGGTAGGCCTTGAAAAACTGAACACAGATTAATCAAGAAAACAGGAAGAAGTTGTGTGGAACTATGAAAAAAATAAGCAAAATATACTAACTGAGTAGTCTATGTGCAACATATGCAACATCAAGGACGGTATGAAAGCAGCAGCGCCGTGGTCCCGTGTTTAGCGTGAGCATCAGTGGAACGAGAGGTCCTTGGTTCAAGTTCTCCCTCGCGTGAAAAATTTAATTTCTTTATTTTCGCAGTTATGATCTGTCCGTTCGTTCATTGACGTCTTTTTTCACTATAATAAGTTTAGTGTCTGTGTTTTGCGACCGCACCGCAAAACCGTGCGATTAATAGACGAAAGGACGTGCCTCTCCAATGGGAACCGAAAACATTTGATCGCAAGGTCATAAGTCAACCGATTCCTCCACAGGAAAACACATCTGATATATTCTATACGACACTGGTGACGGCATGTGCGTCACATGACAGGAATATGTTGTCGACCCACCTAACTTGTACACTTGGCGAATAGGTAAAAAGATTCTTCTACCTTGCCCGATTTAGGTTTTCTTGTGGATGTGATAATCACTCACAAAAAAGTGATGAAAACGTAAAAGTTTGTCACATAAACTGCAACAAATGACTGCAACAGTCGCACAGTTTTCCCTGTGCTCTGTCAAAACATGTTTTTAACGTTTTCAAATTTTTCCGTGTGTGACCGTCAAATCCTGCATATGTCCAAGCAAATCTGAACATGTCCGGGAATTTTGGAGAACGAAGTTGATTGTGTGTGTGTGTGTGTGCCTGAACTTTGATAATTGTCTGAAAATAAAAAATTAAAATTTTCACTCGAGGGGAGATTCGAACCAAGCAAGTACCTCTGGTTCCACAGCTGCTCACACTAACCACAGGACCACGGCCCTACTGAGGTATTACTATCCTTAATGTTACATATCTTGAGCATGGACAACTCAGTTTGTATATTTTGCTTATTTTTTTCATAGTTCTACACAACTTCTTCCTGTTTTCTCGATTGATCTGTGTTCAGTTTTTCAAGACCTATTCACTGTGCCAACTTATAACTAAATCTGAGGGGGGTGGGATGGGGAGGTTCCCTTGTCAGATGAGGATGCGGATAGGAAGGGCGTGTGGTCAGCACACCGCTCTCCCGGTCGTTGCGATGGTTTTCTTAGGGCCGGAGCCGCTACTGTTCGGTCGAGTAGCTCGTCAGTTGGCATCACGAGGCTGAGTGCAGCCCGAAAAATGGCAACAGCGCATGGCGGCCTGGATGGTCACCCATCCAAGTACGGGCCACGCCCGACTGCGCTTAACTTCGGTGATGTGACGGGAACCGGTGTATCCACTGCGGCAAGGCCGTTGCCGCATATTTCAAACGCCACCGAATATTGTACTTTGTCGCGTAAATGCCTTAAAAATACATTGTGAGGTATGGGGGGGGGGGGGGCACTTGCGCCAAAACGAGCAACAATTTCTGTTGAAGTAACTCCAAATTTCAATAACTAGACATAAAATCACCAACTTTGTCTCATTTTAAAGGGAAAGGATGAGCAGTTGTGTCAGTACCACTCTGACTTCCACGGCCTCCGAACCCACGATTTTCGAGTTTATGAAATCGACGCAATACGTAAACCTCATCTCAGAGATTAAATATCTAGGTCAACCTTGTATTTTTTGAACGGGAGTGTATGTATTGAAACTTATCCTGGGATCCAAGTGTGCAATCAAAAAAAAAAATATACGAATCAATGAAGATGAAAAAGTTTGAAAACCAACCTTCAGTACCGCAGCGGCCATAGGTAAAATCAACCGATTGGGACATCTTGAGCAACACCTGTATAAAATGTGTATGTGGAATTCGTTTTTTATGAGTTAGAGAGTGTAATAGCGGTGAGTCCAGACACATTGGGCCCATAGTGCATACTCAACATTGTACTGGGTCCCCTAACTGTGTTTATATCCGAGAAATAACTTATTTCCAAACGAAATCTGCGAACAAATGGTTCAAAACAATAGCTTCAGTTAATTTCAATATATATGACTGATTGATTCTTAATGTGGTATTGGAACACCACATTTAGACAGTTGCGCCTTTCTTCCTTTCCAATTTTATTACTGCTGCACTTCACATATATACAGTGCCAAATCTCGAATACAGTGTTTTAGAAACCTCTTCCCTTTCCAATTATTCTAGGGCAGGATTTGATACAAGTTGATGTGTCTTTGAATTGGGACAGCTATCCGGGAGCTGGCAGCAGTAAGGTACTGGGAAATAAAACTTGACGTTTACGTCAAGAAAGAATTTTATTGGGAAACATCAGTTAAAATTAATTAACGTAAAAATTCAAATATTTCGCTTTGACTTTTATTACAAAAAGTTTGCTTACGGCAGGAGGATGAATGACTCTTACAGCTCAAAAAATTAAAAAAAAAGTGAAAGACTGATAATGTTAGTTAGTGAGTAATAGGGCAGAATAACGATGCAGTTAGCTGGAGTGAAAAGTATCATTCACTGCAATGTTCTGGTCGCTCAAGATGAAATATTTTGTTAGCTGCAAGCACTCTGTCTTGGGTACTAAATTCCTAACTGTATTTGAACATCTTGTCCCAGGCGCTCTAGGCGCTGAGGGTTCTGTGAACTCCCTGTATACTGACGAATTTGTCTGCTGCTGCGGTATGTCAATTGTTCTGAACTCGTAGGGCTTCCTTGCCAGTGGTGTTGCGCAGTACGTCTGTTTCAAAGTGTGTGGAAGAAGGAACCTTACATTGCACTGAAAAGAAAAGTGAAGCCTTTACGATACTAGTCAGTTGAGCTGAAGCAGTGACTTGATGGATGGAAATTGTCCACGAAACTGTTAACTGGTTAGCTTGTTAATCTAATTGAACTTTCTAGCTAAGCTGAGCTGTTGTGGTCTTTTCATGTGTCAGATGCTGACTACTTACAGTTGTTTATCCCTTGGTACATAAGAAGTTATGCTTTTACATGTCTTTGTGTTCTTGGTGGTTGGGTGAAGTTAAGCACATTAACCTGAATTACTACTATTGTAGAATTTCTCCGGCGGAGATGTCTGATCAAGGACTTGGCTTGGGCGGTTAGGACTGATTTGATGTGTTTGTGGTTCAGACGATAAGCGGTAAGGGTGTAATTAGAAACATTTGCTCAGGTCGCTGTGTTGGCAACGAATGAATTTCGGACCAAATAACTATTGTCGGTCTGTCATTTCTAACCTTTTTTCCTGCTAGTTTTGGTAATTGTGCAAGAGTTGAAAATATGAATTGTCGAATGCGTATTTGTAATGCTCTTTTTATTTTAGCATTAGTAGCCATTTGTAACAGGCTTCGGAGAAATCTGTGAAGTTGTGTTGTCAAGATAAGTTGAAATTGTTCTAAGGAAAGCTGTTGGGTAAATTAGCTGTTGCTAAATTATCGTATCTATTGCTTTCTAAGAGGGAAAACAAGTGACAGTGACTAATATCTCACGGTGGCTATTCATTGATATTATGTATTTTTTCCGTAATTCTAAATAATTGTAACTTCTCAAATTTGATGTTCTAAGAAGGAAAACAAGAGACTGATAGTTAATTGCTACCCTGGATGTTCATTGACATTGTGTATTTTGTTTCTTATTTGTAAGTTATTGCAACTATTTCAAATTTGATGCTAGTAGCAGGGTATTCTATGTTTCAGGCCTATTGGAAGGGAAGGTTGTCAAAAGAAAATAAATGAAAGTTTTCTGAGCATGTATTTTCCTCTCAACTCAACAACAAAAAATGGTTCAAATGGCTCTGAGCACTATGGGACTCAACTGCTGAGGTCATTAGTCCCCTAGAACTTAGAACTAGTTAAACCTAACTAACCTAAGGACATCACAAACATCCATGCCCGAGGCAGGATTCGAACCTGCGACCGTAGCGGTCTTGCGGTTCCAGACTGCAGCGCCTTTAACCGCACGGCCACTTCAACTCAACAACATCTACACCCACTGCAATACTGTTCTTGCTGCAAAAACGGTATTTGAGGAAATGAGCAACAATTCAAAAC
This sequence comes from Schistocerca nitens, assembly GCF_023898315.1. Lineage (NCBI taxonomy): Eukaryota > Metazoa > Arthropoda > Insecta > Orthoptera > Acrididae > Schistocerca > Schistocerca nitens. Next base: position 641,504,445 of record NC_064614.1, on the reverse strand, counting down.
CATCGAGTCACCATTAACATTATTACAGGAGGTACATAAAGGTGAAATTTAATTAGTTGTAGTCATCACTGTCCCTGGTTCAGTCTATACCAGACAAACAACATTAGAATAGAGAAAGAAAATTATCTTAGACCTATTGATGATCAGTAGAATTCGAGAAGGTTTTCGAATCGGCCACAATCCACCAGTGAGCCGTCATAATCAAAGACTACGAGAGCAAGTCCCATGCATTATATGTGTGATTAAGGAAATGGCGGCCCAGCTACTGAACGAATAAGAGTGCTCATAATACTGAATTTAAAACATAGCCCACACTACACATGTAAGAATATCTTTTCAATAATCATATAAGTTAAGCAGATTTCCACAGTACACTAAAAAAATTTAAAGTGGCAACTACTGAGCAAATAGAATTTAACTCAAAAGATGATTTTTTAATTTAAACGATGTTTAAGCAAATGAACAACAGATTAAAAAAAAGTAGAGTATCAGTCACTTAGAGGCCGAATGACTGAACTAGTTCATGCACTACAAAACCACTTCACCTCGTCCAGCACACGTAGATATGATAATCACAGACCTTCTCAGTGGTCAAAGAAAAAAAACTGTGCACCATATACTTCCGGCAGACGGTACACACTTAAACATATCCACGCCAAAACCAAAAGACAAGTGCTGTAACCCCTGAGCGCAAGCATGCCATAGGATCAAGCAAAATGCTCACCAAACAATTCATGTGCATCCACTACTCCGCTTTGTCCTTAAATCCACGGACCAAGCAGCAAAGGCGAATCAGGGCCGTGTTGGAACTCGCGCGTCGTGTTTCTCAAACAAGTGGGCTTAGCAACCGAAGATCCGCTCACAGGGCAGTCGCACGGAACGACTGTCTGTTGTCGCTCAGCGGCAAGATGGAACTGAATAAGCGATGCCAGGAAAGAGACTGCTTAGCGACCGCCAAAGTTGTAGCCTCGCGCTGTCGAGGAGGATCGATAGCACGGCTCAATTTCTTTAAGAGTAATCCCTTTTCATTTGCCCCACTCTGTTTCCTGTATGTTCCCGGTTTCGGATGTCTTGTTTATCTTTACTTTTCCTGATTTCAGTTGTCTGTCTCTTCTTTCACTGTCTCGAATAAACAGAATCGCTGTCGATCAAATCGATGTTCACCGTTCTATTGTTCTAACAGTTTCCGCGCGCGTTTCATTTATCATTACCCCGAATTATATATTAAAATTAGTCTGTCCGTAATACAGGATGTGCATAAGCAAAGGTTATTTTTCCAGGAGGCGACATAGACGGGCATTTGAAGTGACCAAGGACATACGATTCATTACGAACAGAACAAATTTCAAGAACATTACATTTTTTGCTAGTGGCGAATGATTTCTGTACCTACAAGACACAATTACTTGAATTTTTTGAGAAATAAGTTAGATGGGCAATTTGAGGACGCTCCCTTGACCAAACGAAATGCAATGGTATATTAGCATGATAGCGCACCGTAACACTGCTTCACGGGCGACGCAGCATCTCAATCACAGTTCTCTATTTCGTTACTTGGCAGTGTTTGTACCAACATTAGGACACCACGATCTCCAGACTGCATAACGCTGGATTTTTATTTATAAAAGTGTGCAAAGGAAAGTGAATATTTGAGATAAACTGCTGGGTCACATCACAAACACTCGCTACCTCACAAAGAGCTATAGAGATGCAGTCAGGCTAACGAAGCATTATGTCTCCCGTCAGTTTACACGTGCGATGGAGTTAATCATGGACTTCTTGAAACTTCATTGTAAATTGATTTGAGCTGATGTACATTTATTTTTTCCAGCCATTCTTTCTCTATGTTATGGGCACTAGCTTCTACTTGCCCCATTTAGCACTCACAGCAGTGGAAATACCATGTGTCATTTTATCTGTCCCTAATCATACTGCGTCTACAACCGTCTAGTCCGTTGTAATGTTCCGCCTCTATTTTGCGATAATTGAAACTGAGATTCGCTGTGTGTGCGTACGTGTGTGTGTGTGTTCTGCGCGTCTGTGTCACAGAGAAAGCGAGAGAGAGAGAGAGAGAGAGAGAGAGAGAGGTTTGTCGGAATGCCGCCCCATTTCCGCCTCTCTAGATTTGTTTACCGCCTGGCTACAGCGCCGTAATTCTATCGTCTGGTCCCAGATGCCGCCTTCCGCTTCCGCCAACAGCATACACTTCTGACACCTTGTAAAGGAATCCTTACCAAGCTGAAGGCTATGAAGCCCTGCAATAACTTTTATACATCAAGCTACTGTTCACAACGGAATTGGTAAACTCAGAGCAGCGCGCAATTCAATTACAGTTTCCTTCAAGCACGAGAGAAAATATCAAGGCCTTCCAAGAACCCAAGGTTTGTTTTTCTTTTCAATTTTCGGAGTCGTATAAATTATTGTGTAGTACCAGGAATAATACACTTATATCGGATGAAAAATGCGGCTACACATGGAGATCCAGTGTGGGCTATATTTATCGTGTGGCAGCGAAATTTCGACATATGCTAACCGGTTAATGCCGAATTGATTTACACTGAAAAAAGATTAGTTCCAATTTTGGCCACCAGGTGCAATTCTGGCGCTGATATAATCGATTAGGAACGGGACGTGGGCAGGAAACGTCAGACAAGCGAGGGAGCCATAATTTTGATTTTATTATTAACTACTGCTTACACAATTCTTTTAATGCGATTACCGGAGACGTCGACTAGATGCTGCATAAGTAAAACGACGTGATCAATAGTTGTTCGCAGCAGTTCCGGTGGAATTTGAGCAACATGCTCAAATATGGGCTATATTTATCGTGTGGCAGCGAAATTTCGACAATCTCTTGAAAGAATAACAGACCGAGAATAGTAGTTCTTGTGAGTCCACAACACAGCCACATGTGGCGATTGCAATGGCTCTTCGTGCCCAACACGCCGTTTAAAAGTATTCCAGGTTCAGCAGTCGTGTGTATTCACTGCAAGCTGTAGTGTAAAATGTGCCTCGGTACCCCGTAGAATATTGCCGGGCCACATGTCATCAACTTCGATTCGAGCCAGAAACTGAAGGGCTGATTCAGAAAGTTGCTGCTCCGTCTGGATATTGCAGCATGGTAAAACAGACCACAAAACTTTCGGAACTGTCGACTATGGGATGGACAATTCTCGTGACTCTGCAGGAGCACTAAAACTTCCCTCGTACATGCTGCATGGTCAGTTAAAGCAACAGCAACCTGGTCAATAACATCCTTCAGGATAGGATGCCTTTCTCTTCCAAGTGCCACACGAAGTTCACCGTTGTTTTCGAATTTCATTATGGCCTTCTTTAAAACGTTCCACACCTCAGACCTTTTATTCGCCGATACCCTCTCAGTGCAGCACTGTAATTGCTTCTGTTCACATAGTACAATCCACTTACAGCGCACTACTGTTCACTCACTTTATGGTTTGTCAGATGACAGCGTGGATGTCATACCGTCAAACAAACAGTGCACAGCGCCAGATCTGCACATTGTGGCCAAATCGGAACTAATTATTTTCCAGCGTAAATCGATTTCACATTAATACATTAGCATAGCTATCACGTTTTGCTGCCATACAATAATTACAGCCTACACTGGACCTCCGTAAGTAGCTGCACTTTAATTATAGCCAGTCAGAACATATTTAAACATTGCACATTATGCCGTACATCATTGGAAAATAAAGAAAAATGCAAACATAAACACATTTCTTTCTACTATGAGAAAAATCGTACAAGAAACTGACCAAGCAGATGGAAGGGACACTTAAGGCCAACATATCTGTGAAGGCAATTTAGACGTATCTGTTAAATAACACACATTATAAAATCAACAACCATTTTAATAACATAGAGTATATACTTTCGAAAAGGTAATATAATTAATAATAATGCATGAGAACAGTGGTGTCCACAACTGACAAGTCCTATGAGTGTATTCTCTTCAAAGAATAACAGACCAAGAATAGTGGTTCTTGTGAGTCCACAACACAGTTACATGTGGCGATTGCAATGGCTCTTCGTGCAGCCGGCCTGAGTGGCCGTGCGGTTCTAGGCGCTACAGTCTGGAACCGAGCGGCCGCTACGGTCGCAGGTTCGAATCCTGCTTCGGGCATGGATGTGTGTGATGTCCTTAGGTTAGTTAGGTTTAATTAGTTCTAAGTTCTAGGCGACTGATGACCTCAGAAGTTAAGTCGCATAGTGCTCAGAGCCATTTGAACCATTTCAGCTCTTCGTGCCCAACACGCCGTTTAAAAGTAGTCCAGGTTCAGCAGTCTTGGAAAGCAAAGAAGAAAAACATCCGAAGACGAAATTATGAATTCAAGTTCAATCGCTCTCCTAAAGGGGAACAATCGTTATAATAATAATAATAATAATGTAAATCTGTACATTATACGAGGGGCGTTCAGAAAGTAAGCTCCGATCGGTCGCGAAATGGAAACGACTATGAAAATCCGATAAAGCTTTGCACAGATGTGTTGGGTAGTGTCTCTAGTATAACCCCAGTTAGCATCACGTCGCTCTTCTCATTTCTGAGCTCGCAGTGAGTGCGTAAAGATGTCTAGAAAATAGTGTCTGCCGCCAAGTACGAGGGCCTGGTGAGAAATTTCGCCTGAAGCTATGCAGCTAACATTACATAACTGTCGTGCTGTTTCTTCTTCAAGACAATTCTCAGCCGCATTCTGCAGGGGCAATGAAGATGCTCCTGCATCGTTTTCAAATGGAAATGTTAGATTACCCACAATACAGTCCGCAATTGTCTCCCCCTGAGTTTCATATCTGGTCACATGAACCGCTGACTTTGAAGACAACATTTTGACACAGACAACGAGGTGTAGGCCAGCGTGGAGAATTGGCGGAAAGCACTGGCGGCTGCCTTCTATGATGAGGCTATTGAAAAGTTGGTACAACGCTATGACAAACGTCTAAGTCAGAACGGCGACTACGTAGGGAAGTAGCTGAAAGGTGTAGCTAATTGTTACAAGTAAAACATTTCTGATGTTCACTGTGGTTTCAATTTGGCAATCAATCGGAGCTTACTTTCTGAACAGGCCTCGTACTTCCACTGTGTAATACATCTCACTGAAAAGTTGTATGTCCAAGGTGTGTGTCATGGATAATACTGATCTCGGTTTACTATCCTGAGCTCAATATATAACAGAGTATGGGGAAAGAGTGGGTCGTGTTGACTCCGTTTTTCAGAGAGGCAAATGGCGAACCACAAAGTTTATAATGGGAAGATGAAGTGTTCATTATGTTTTTGATGTTTGAGCTGAACCTATCTCTCTCTCTCTCTCTCTTTCTCTCTCTCTCTCTCTCTCTCTCTCTCTCTCTCTCTCTCTATATATATATATATATATATATATATATATATATATATATATATATATATATATATCCGTACGACACTTTGCACTAAAGGTCACGCAACGCAACGCGATGCATATCGGTGCGATACTCGTCTAACCACTGTGTTGATGCGGTATTCGATACGATATCATTCGTTATACTACAAGCAACAAGACAATGTGAATCACAGAATGAAAGGTCCCGAGTTCGAGTCTCGGCCCGGCACACAGTTTTAATCTGCCAGGAAGTTTCAATGGGAATCACGTTTCTGTATTAGTTTCAGTCGCAATCATGAGCTTTTCTGAAGAGGACGGTATCGCGGCTTATCTATATTTATACTACTACACTCGTATATAGGAAAGTCGTTGTTTAACGTTGTTACCAAAAATCTCGAAAATTTCTTGACCGATTTACTTCAGATTTTGACATGACATTCTAATAAACATTCTGACGGACATAGGATTATTATTTTTTTCAATACGCGGGGTGAACATTAATAAAACAAGCAAACCGTAGGGGCCGATTCATGACTGGAAATTGAAGAAAAGCGGTCCGATGACCATATGTTGCCACGGCCGATAGTACTGACGAATGAAAGTTCCTCTGGCCGTGCGTTCCTTGTGTGTTGGAGGCTGTGCGACTGACGTAGCGTATTGTAAGCAACAGAATAGTCTGGTATACATGTCGGGAACAAGCCGAGATGGTGTTTGTATATGGCCAAGCAGATGGAAACGGTCGAGAAGCAGCACGGCTATACGAAAACAAGTGCACTCACAGACACCAAACATATCACACAACATTTAAAGCCCTTTTTTGGCGTCAATCTGAAAGGACCCATGATCACACAAACGCCCAAAAAGGACTTAAAATGTTGTGTGATGTGGTTGGTACCTGCGAGAGTACTTGTTTTGGTGTAGCTCCTGCCTTCATAGCCGCCAAACAAGTGCAGTTTTTCCATTTCCTTTACAGGGTTCTTTTGTACCACTTTCAGTCAGCACGTCCAGTATGTCTAATATTATGTTTGGTCTCCTTACAGACTGACTCCAGACGGCTCGCTGTTCGGCTGCTGCCAATCTTCCCAGCTGTACCAGGTCTGTTCACTGGAGCTTTGTGGTGCGGTCAGGATCCCAGTCTAGCGCCATGGCCGTGGGACATCTCTGTCGCCACCGTTACTCAGACCTGTCGACACTGGACACCAGCAGGGATCATCCATGTACTGAGTGAGGCTATGGGAGAAGTGACGTTGCTTGCCCAGTCCACATGCCGCTTTCCAGATCAACTTGATGTTCCCCAGGAAAACACCGACACCTCCTCCCAGAGAGTTTTCTTTCGTTTTTCTTTTTTTCCAGGCTCAGCCTCACTCCCCTCCTACCGTTGATAACATCGATTTGCTGCAGCCTCAAGAGGATACACGACCAGGGATTTCAACCTATCTCGACCCAGCTCCTACGCCAATAGAATTGAGTCACCAGTTCCACAGGCAGCTCCATGCTTTTCGAGACTTCCCGTTGTGCTACATCCTCTCGTCCTTCATAGGGGCCGGCCGGAGTGGCCGTGCGGTTCTAGGCGCTATAGTCTGGAACCGCGAGACCGCTACTGTCGCAGGTTCGAGTCCTGCCTCGGGCATGGATGAGTGTGATGTCCTTAGGTTAGTTGGGTGTAAGTAGTTCTAAGTTCTAGGGGACTGATGAACTCAGAAGTTGAGTCCCATAGTGCTCAGAGCCATTTGAACCATTTGGAACCTTCATGGGGTTATGCTGTGTATCGGCTGTTAGCCCGACAGACCTGCAACCTCTCTCACATCTTTGGTATGCAAGCAGCCTAACAGTAAAGGGGCTACATCAGCAGACAACAGATCCACGAACGTGCACGATCGCTACGCCAGCAGACAACAGAATGTACGCCACTAAAGGTCACTGGTCCCGCAGACATATGGCTTTAATAGGCCACATGATCATAAATAGTCTATAGTATTGCTGTGATGCCTGGGTATTTAGGCCGTCATGGAGGAACTCCATCGAGTCTCTGGGCCAGGCGCTGACATCACCCGTTTTGTTCAGTCAGAGTCTCACTGGAAACTTTGTAACCAGTGAACAGTGCCGTGAGCCAGCCACAGCCGAACGAGGCAGCTGCTGGTGTCTGTCACCGCCATCACTGGGGTGTGGCCTCTACATTGTGGACTGCAAGGACTTTTGTTACTGCCTGTCGACATTACCGCATGTTGTATTGTTCCGCTATCACGCGAACCTGAAGCTTAACTTATTCTTCACTAAAGCCATCAGCTCAAGTTCAGACTTGTGTAGATTCCGTGAATATTACGAAACTTCACAGACAGTTGCTATGATTAACTTTTCGTCCAAGGACAATTATTTAGGTTTATGTAGGCCTACTTCTTGATAAAACTGTTCCATATCGTTTATCTGGGCTTCGCTCTTACTGCGCCTCAACCAGCGCAAGACTTATAATATTGAATTTTTAATATCTGCCAACTACGTGAGATTTTCAATGTCTTAACAATTTTAATTTTCTTGAAAACGGAAATTGCTGTTACTTGTCAACTTGTAACTTCTAACTGACTTTTCATAGTACTTCTTCTTAATCTGATTGCACTTACTGGTAATTGGCTTATAGTAGGGTAATAAAATAACGCATAAATTATTAAATGTAGAACTGATGAGATTTTATGGATTGCAGTTTTACTTATAAATTTGAATAGAATATTTGTTCCTAGGTACATGATCAAGTTGTATCTCGGAACAGTATTTCATATTAGTTTTCCGGAGAAATCTTCATCATTCCAGAAAAAAGATACTAGCAAACATGAATAGAACGCTATCTGAGACGCCCTTCTAAACCCGCAGGACAGGACAAATGGAAGGAATTGTGGAAGGGGGCCAGAATGAGTGGCTGTCAGTTACACTCCATACCTAACACTTTATTTAGTTCTCCAAACATTACAGCGCAACTTCTAAGCTTGACTATCGACAGAAAAGTCTTTAATTCTAAAACGACTGAAGGCCCATGAATTAAATACAGCTGCTATAATTTTTTTATTTTTTATTTTATTTTTTTTTTTACAGAAGGCTCTGGGCTTTAACCTTCAATAGTATTTAAGGCCAAGCGATGTAAGACTTGACTAGTCAGATAGATTAAGTTTTTAAAAGCAACTGAAGACCCATAAATTTAAAATAACATAACTACAATAACCTTTCAATAGGCAGAAGGCCCAAGCTTTATGACCAGTAAGAAACCTTACTTCAGACGGCTGAAGGCCTTTGTTAGAAAAAAAACTGCAACCAATTTTCCAAGGCAGAAGGCCCAAAGCTTTTAATCTTAGATAGTATTTGAGCCCAAGTGGTGTAAGACCTGATAAGTAAGAATCCAAAATTTTAAAGCGCCTGAAGGCCCATCATTTTAAGAACAACACAACTACAATAAATTTTCAACAGGCAGAAGGCCCACAGCTTTATCTTGAAAGAATGTAATACTTGATAAATAATAACCTTAAAACTTAAAGCGGCTGAAGGCCGATGCTTTTAAAAAACAATACAATAAATTTTCAACAGGCAGAAGGCCCACAGCTTTATCTTCTACAAGGTAATACTTGATAAGTAAGATCCTTAAAACTTAAAGCGGCTGAAGGCTGATGCTTTTAAAAAAACATACATTAAATTTTCAACAGGCAGAAGGCCGAAGCTTTATCTTCAGACAACGTAAACTTGCCCAATTTAGAAAAGCTTACCTTTAAAACGGCTGAAAGCCTTGTTTTTAAAAACACAATTACGAGCATACAAATTCCAACCATCGGCTATGAGCCATTTAAAATACACAATTAAACGCTAATAAGAAGGAAGTATAGGCAACGGTGCTCAGGAGTTTCCAGAGGGCTCGGTCTGCCATTGAAATCTTAACTTTCCCTTAGGGGAGACAAGACGTCGGCCGAACTACACTCGATCCGCCAGCAACACAACCAAGAGACGTCAGGGACCAACCGACAAGACGACTTGCTAACCACCGACCAGTATACGAGAATTCCAAAGCCAAAACGTTACAGACCTAGTCGCCCACAAACAAAAATACGTTAAGCTGTCAAAAACTACACACCATGTTGGACAGCGACAACAGGTGAGGAAGGGACACTGCCTGAATTTACGTCAGCGACCAAGGCAGGTAGCCGGAACACTAACGGCCACAAGGCAGAAAATTCCGCTGGTGCACTTGAATTTCAAATCGACAAATATAGTTAATTCCACCACACGGCGGCTAAATCTTCACCAACTCGAACACTCGCTGTTGCTCCCAGGAATACCGTCAACAGCGAACCACCGACCAACGGGACAACGTGAACAGACTTGGCTTCGGTAGTTAAATCACCACTCATCTTCCATGTCCTGGGTCGGTGAGCCACGAACCTCGCAGCACTCGGAACAGCCCCCACACGCTCCGACACTGCGTGGAGACCCCAGCGGGCCCGGCCGACTGCGCCGCGCGGAGACTTGCTTGCTGATCCGCCCCAACCGACCGACTCACTGCCAGTACGCCGACAACATTTAAAACAAGTCGTCACTGGAAATGACACCAACTACACACACAGTTTGACAAACACCTGCATGAAGACTTGAACGACACTCAGCAATGGCTGTGCAATCACGAAGACAAATCGGGAGTCGATGCATACACACACACACACACACACAGCCAACCCATAAGCAATCGGCGAGCCAATTCACGTCGTCCAGTAGGACCACCGACCGACGATCCACGAAGACCGTCCCCGGCTCAAGTGATGCGTGGCGGCAACGGTCGGGCGAGCCATGGACATCCAGGCCTCTCTGCTGCTCCATCCCGACTGAACCAGTGCCGCGTTCCAACATCACGACTGGCAGGTCCGAACTGCCCTCCTGGCACGTTCCAACTGACCACGACAGGCGACAACCGGGAAGTTATAGCAGTGCAGCAATAAAACATGTGAGGGCTGTATCGATAGGTGCTGCTGCTGCCGCTGACGGGCGGACAAAGCAGCAAATCAGTGACAACAGAAATTAAAACTAACATAACGTGGTGGCAACACAAAACACTACAGAATGTAAAATAAGAGATTGTACGAGCGCGAGCCACGCACTGCTCACTATCATTTTAAAACAGAGTAATAAAGTATCTGCCACTTCTATTACAGGGCCTGCTAGAACCAAAAGTCTGTAAAGTGTTCCAAGATACACACTTTCCCTATTAATGTGATTATTAAGTGGTTTACAATAAGCCAAAGGCAAAATTTCAGTCGTCTACCTTCACCTACTTTTGAGAGTGTTGAATCCAATGGAAACGATAATGAGGCCGTGCAAACGTTATGTCTCCCATATTATTGTACGCGACAAACCAAAACGTGCAAAAATTCTCGTGTGCTTGCTGAAGAACTGCGTTTTAGTAAGTGAATAATGCCTTATACTTCATCAAAACTCTGTTCATTTGCTCCTTCAGACGAGATACGAGTGCTGGGCACGGCACCAGTCCCACGCCGCTTAGCGGAAACACGAGTAACGCTATTAAGCCCGCGGTTAGGAAATTATCTACAGTACTCTCTATATGCAGCAGTAGCGTTTCCATTACAAAGGCAAAACAAACGCCGTCAGAATAGGCCTTGAAGGCCTATCGGTACCTAAAGGCCGCCGTGTCATCCTCAGCCCTTAGGCGTCACCGAATGCGAGTGTGTGTGTGTGTGTGGGTGGTGGGGGGGGGGGGGGCACGTGGTCAACACATACTCTCCCGGCCGTTGTTAGTTTTCGTGACCGGAGCCGCTACTTGATTTGCCTTACAAGGGCTGTGTGTTCCCCGATTGCCGACAGCGCTCGGCACACCGGATGGCCACCTATCCAAGTGCTAGCCAATAGCCAAGCCCTACAGCTCTTAACTTCGGTGATCTGACGGGAACCGGTGTTACCACTGCGGCAAGGCCGATGGCACTGTCATTGAAATCGAAGTCACTCATAAATAATTTAATATGCGCTCAGCAAAAATAGTTTTTCATCTCCAACTTTCAAATAAGATGACACTGATCCGTTTTATGGTTTCCAAGTTACAACGCAAATATTTTTCTCGGAGAAAATAGCTCTGTACGCGGTAGGTAAAGTATACTCGACCACACTCTGGAAGTGCGTTGACTGTCTTTCGTCAAATGATTCTACGCTCTCTCATCGTCTCCTATGATAGTACAACAAATATGCCTTAGGAGCGCAGTTGTCTGTAACTCCTCCGTTTTCTCCCTCTGGCCTCCGCCTCTTTTGTCGCCTCCCGCGACAATAGCGGAGATTACCAGAGAAGGGGCACTAGTCGGAAACCGCAACTTAGTCGTCAGTTAGCCGCCTGCACTATCCAGTTCTAGTCTAAATCAGCGCGACATCCGGGGCGGAGCACTAGCTGCAACGAGCGATGGTAGGCAAGGAAGTTGCCGAAGCAAACACTCCATCACTCGTCTGCTGGGATGCGAAATCCGGAAAAATCTGAGCCTGAACGTCTAGTTGGGGATTAGAACGCTGTTTTCTTTTTCTTTTTTTTTTTTTTTTCAGAATACTCATTCAAAGTTTTACCCACCATCATCACTTGGTCGTCATGATAATTACCAGATAAAAGAATTTCAACGTGAGGGTGATCGAACGGGGAAGAAAGCAATAGTTGCAATAACCGTGTTTATTGTGCACGCTGGTTCGTACGTTGCACTTGCATTGTAACTATTTTCTTCTATTCTTGAAACTACATTTTATTTTTGACGAATGATGAACCAATATGTATCAAAATCGCAAAATGTGTTTTTCATGGGATGTAATTATAATTTAACATGTTTCAGATTTTTTACTTTACTTGTACTGTGAAAGCAATGGGAAGCACCCTAGAGGCTTTGGTGAGTACCAAAACAGGTGACATAAATAACCGAATCTTCTGATTGCATTGCCTTAGAAGCTTAAATTTTTTACGCTACCAAGGGACCATAGACTTTAGTACATAACATAAATCTGAACTTTATACTCCAAGGCGTTCCAGAGGAAAAGTGGCCTTAAAAGACGGACAGACAAATAGACGAATAGAGAATGACAAAAAATTACTTCCGCGTGATATACTTACAAATTAACAATTTTCAGATTTTTTCCTTTACTTGTACTGTCTAACCTTGCTTCTTGCCAAATTTCATAGTTCTAGGTCAATGGTAAGCACTTTTTATGAGCGGTTTTCGAGTATCAAAATATGTGACATAAATGGCCATATCTTTTGATTACGTTGATATGGAAGCTTACAATTTTTACGCTGCCAAGGGACCATAGACGTCAACATGTTTCTAAATTTGAACTTGAAACGTCCACCAGTTCCTGAGGGTTCTTAAAGTCGGGCAGTCAGACGGACAGACAAACATCAAAACGACCTATAAGGGTTCCGTCTTTACAGATTGAGGCACGGAACCATTGAAACGGACGCTTAGGGCGATACCAGCTGGGTTATCCTGTTTTGCGTGGTCCAGTCGATCACTAAGAAATTATTTCAGTTTCAGAATTCCAAATATTTGAGGATGAGGAAACTGCTGTCAGCCACAAATCGTAATTGCACTGCTGCTTGCGCAATTAAAGTATCGATAAGCATCTCACGTTAGTTTTTATTAATTTCTCTGTAGACAAGATACTTGACTGTGAGTGTTCGCAGCCACGTGAATCACATTCGGAAGATGAGTGTCAAAACTTTATATCCGATGTTGATGCTTTGTTACATACGTGTGTCACCACACAGCCCTCAATTCAGAGCCAAACAGCGTCTGTTTGCAACACTCTAGGGGGCTATTAGAGAAACATATCCACCCTACAATTCTATCCATTTACCAGGATTGTTAAACTGTCCGTCATCGTGTCTGCTAATGGCACGTAATCGAACTGTAATTAGTCACCTGAGAAGTTAACTGTTGCAAGGACCTAATGTTATTCCAGCGGAAGTCGAACCAACGCTCTGATATTTAAAAATCTGGGTCATGCAAATGAATACGGTCGCTAGCCTAATCAGCCAAATACAGTTTCAAGTAAATATATAGCAAACAAAGTAAACTTCTCTTCCTGGAGAGAGTGATTGTTCAGTAGTCAGGAACGAAAATCGAAAGCACTCACTGGCATCTATTAGCAAATTAACTAGTCATGAGCAGACGTGATATCTATTTAAGTTTAGAGGCAACAAAATACTTCACATCAACGCACTACTAGACAGGGGAAAATACTGACCGTTTGAACACTAGATGGCCCTTAAACTTCATTCCTGAAGGTCAGTGATTTCGATATAGTCACCAAGGTATTATTTTAACCAACATGAATGCAAATAGTTTTCATAGACTGTATGTAACTTTTGCATAGCACGGAATCTGTTACAGTTTAAGTATGGTATTGCATCCCTTGATTCTAACAGCACAATTAGTCCCATATTAATTACCGAGTGAGGTGGCGCAGTAGTTAGCACACTGGACTCGCATTCAGGAGGAGGACGGTTCAAACCCGCGTCCGACCAACTTGATTAAGGTTTTCCATGATTTCCCTAAATTGCTTCAGGCAAATGTGGCGATGGTTTCTTTTAAAGGGCGCGGCCGGCTGTCTTCCCCATCCTTCCCTATTCCGATGGGACCGATGACCTCGTTATTTGTTCCCCTCCCCCAAATCAACCAACCATACTAATTAATTAAGTAGTCATAATTTTGATTTGGAGCTCCTTGTATTGATCGTGTTTGCAGTTAAAAATGTTGGATGTGAGGTCCGCCAGTTCTGCGAAACACCGTTCTCTTGTTTGAACTAAAAATGCACATAATTTTATAATCATTTAACAAAAATGTTCTCATTGCAGAATAAATAAAAACGAAAACCCACTGATGATGACACAGTGGTGCCGAAACATGTTTGGGTACTGAGAGAAACGGTGTTTTGCACAACTTGCGGATCTCACACCCAATATTTTTAATTAATTAAGTTTTGCGCGAACTATCACGGTGGCTTATTGATTAAATGACTACAACACGGGGGGGGGGGGGGGGGGGGACCCTAAAACTGATCAGCCTCGCACCATATTTCTAGATTAACTTTTTCAGTAATAAACAATAGTGACAACATACATAAACACAATGGACACAAAAAATCGCTATTTACTCACATGCGAGGCTCGTTACGAAAGTAATGACTCCTGTTTGTTTGTGGTGACTTCAGATACCTGCGCCAGATGTCGTTGCTGTAGTGCTAATACCTTAACCTTCCTCTTTCGGTTGCAGGTTGGTCTGTTGTTCTGCGGTAGTTGGCACAAGCAGAGAAGTGTTCCAAAATGGAGTGATACGGATGCCTGTATGAAACGGCGATGTGTGATTGTATTACTCACCGCTGACGAAATTGCGCGGATTGAAATCCATCGAGTCTTGCTGAAGTTGTATGGAGACGATAATAGAAGTGATAAATATGAGGTAATGGGCACGGCATTTTCAAGGTGATGAAAAGGGTGTGCATCACAAGCCACGGCCCGGTCGACCTTGCACAGCTGTCAACCCTCGTAATGAACACAGTCTTGATAAACTCATCCGTGCTGATCGCCGGATAACGACTTGAGAATTGTGTGCAAAGCCGAATTCCGACTGTAATGCCTTGGAAAAAATGTTGGATCATCTCGGTTATCCCAAAGTCTGTGAGAGATGGGTCCCACGGATGCTTATAGAAAAACAAAAAAAATATCGAATGGAATTTGTCGGGAACTGCTGGACCAATGTAAAGCAGAAAGTGACAATTTTCTGAATAGTACTGTCAATGTAAATGAGGCCTGAGGTCTCCATTACGAACTGGAATTCAGAAGACAGTCTCTGGAATGGCGACATGCAAATTCTCCGTCAAAGTAAAAATTCAATATACAGCCGGCTGTGCGAGATGGGTCCATGGAGCTTATAGATGAACAAAAATCTCGTCGAATGGAAATTTGTCGGGAACTGCTGGACTGACCAAAAGACCACATAGCCAGGGAGTGGTTCTTTTGGATGTCCCGGAGCCTAGAGAAACTGTAAATTCAGCACACTACAATACGACACTGACTAAGCTGAAAGCCCGAATTTCCAGGGAACGCCAGAGACGAAGACCAACTTTCGCCTGCAACATGAACGCCAGGCTCCACACCAGTTTTGCGCCCATGCAACCCATTGCAAAATTCAGCTGGACGGTCTTACCACATCCACCGTACCGTCCTGATTTAGCACCATCAGACTTCCATCTCTTTGGGCCGCTGAAAGACGGGCTACGTGACGAACGTTCACAAGACTCGAATGCTGTTGGTTCAAATGGCTCTGAGCACTATGGGACTTAACATCTATAGTCATCAGTCCCCTAGAACTTAGAACTACTTAAACCTAACTAACCTAAGGACATCACACAACACCCAGTCATCACGAGGCAGAGAAAATCCCTGACCCCGCCGGGAATCGAACCCGGGAACCCGGGCGCGGGAAGCGACAACGCTACTGCACGACCACGAGCTGCGGACTCGAATGCTGTTGTCGAAGCTGTAAGAAAGTGGTTAGCCTCAACTGGTTCCGAGTTTTACAAGGGCGGCAAGCAGGCTCTGGTTCATCGTTGACAAAAGTGCATAACGAATGGTGGTGGCTATGTGGAAAAATGACAGTCTGTGGTTGAAAAATTGTTGTATTTAGTTGTGTTGTTGTGATTTATGTATCTCCTGTACTTTCCATGAATAAAAATAGGAGGTATTACTTTTGGAACGACCGTCGTATTATACATGACTGTTGTAAGCTTTCAGACTTTTATAGCCTACAGTTTGCTTCAGAATGAAATGGTATTGAAATGTGCTTTTACTATAGATTGAACATAAGAGCTTTAGCTACGACGTGAAGCACTTCACTCAAAAGACTATTTTAAAACCAGATCGTATTACTCCTCAAAATTTACCAAGTCTTTTAATTGTTGTAATTAATGATTTAAGCACTTTTATTTCTCCAGAAAAGGAAAACTCGAAAGATTTTTGTAACAAGAATAGGATCCTGTCAAAGTGAATGACTTAGGATAGAACACGGTTCGTGACACAAAATTAGTTTTAAGCAAGAATTATTTGAAATCTTCAGCAAACACTGGTCGATGACGCATTCACAAAATAAAATATTACTTCGTCTGAATGTGGATGCAGTGGTGGTCTTTTGAGGGGTAGGTTCTTCATGCATCCTGAGGCAATATGCCCTGCAAAACGACTTCTTGGCCTTGTAAGTCCATATTTTAGAGGAAACAAATAAATGCCATGATATATTGTCTAATAACACGCCATATTCGAGACATAATTTCTCCATTTTTCCAGAAATCTTTGCCTTATTGATCACCTGAGATGTTGATACGTCGAGAGCCACTGATTATACAGGGTGTTACAAAAAGGTACGGCCAAACATTCAGGAAACATTCCTCGCACACAAATAAAGAAAAGATGTTATGTGGACATGTGTCCGGAAACGCTAATTTTCCATGTTAGAGCTCATTTTAGTTTCGTCAGTATGTTCTTCCACCTACGCTCAATGGAGCACGTTATTATGATTTCATACGGGATACTCTACCTGTGCTGCTAGAATATGTGCCTTTACAAGTACGACACAACATGTGGTTCATGCACGATGGAGCTCCTGCACATTTCAGTCGAAGTGTTCGTACGCTTCTCAACAACAGATTCGGTGACCGATGGATTGGTAGAGGCGGACAAAATCCATGACCTCCACGCTCTCCTGACCTCAACCGTCTTGACTTTCATTTATGGGGGCATTTGAAAGCTCTTGTCTACGCAACTCCGATACCAAATGTAGAGACTCTTCGTGCTCGTATTGTGGACGGCTGTGATACAATACGCCATTCTTCATGGCTGCATCAGCGCATCAGGGATTCCATGCGATGGAGGGTGGATGCATGTATCCTCGCTAACGGAGGACATTTTGAACATTCCCAGTAACAAAGTGTTTGAAGTCACGCTGGTACGTTCTGTTGCTGTGTGTTTCCATTCCATGATTAATGTGATTTGAAGAGAAGCAATAAAATGAGCTCTAACATGGAAAGTAAGCGTTTCCGGACACATGTCCACATAACATATTTTCTTTCTTTGTGTGTGAGGAATGTTTCCTTAAAGTTTGGCCGTACCTTTTTATAACACCCTGTATTACCACAAAGACTTCCTGCACCAAATCGCGCGACTCCATCTTTTACATTCCCACCTAATACTTATCGTTGCGGATGGACTTCCATCTAGCTTTTCTGTTGTGTACAATCCTATATTCCGTAAGCATCAGCCAGTTATACTTACAGTTCAGTATATGAAATGACATAGCTTCAGAAAAGAGACATTTAGAAAATATTTCCAGATTGCATCACATTAGAGGGCGAGAAAAAAATGGTTCAAATGGCTCTGAGCACTATGGGACTCAACTGCTGTGGTCATTAGTCCCCTAGAACTTAGAACTACTTAAACCTAACTAACCTAAGGACATCACACACATCCATGCCCGAGGCAGGATTCGAACCTGCGACCGTAGCAGTCGCACGGTTCCGGACTGCGCGCCTAGAACCGCGAGACCACCGCGGCCGGCAGAGGGCGAGAAAAAACAGTTACATACGTCTCATGTCAAAGACGTTACAGAATACAGACACAGTATCGATAATCGACATAAGTGTAACATGTTCCTCATTAAATGAATGACATAAAGGTAGCATGTGTTCAAACATGAAACTGTCCCACTGTCTTCCCAAGAGACATAAACGACACTTTTCGGATGAGGTTCGTTCATACTACTGAGTGTTATTCATGAAGAAGTAATGAAAGCAGCGATATCATAACCCAAGCCCTGTTTTTCTAAACGGTATTTTAACGATGGTATGCCCATTTAGTTTTAATTAATTTATTGAAATTTTATGTGGAAGACATAAACAATTCATAATTATTTTTGCCGTGTAACAGCTAGGTACTCGTCATTTACGAGAGACTATTTTCTTAATATGTCCCTTCTGGAACTATCTTTCTGCCCAGTGAATACTGTCCTTGCGGAGGCAAGACATTTTTTACCTATTTAGAAAATTTTCCAGATGATAACCCCTTGGGTTAGTGATATCCGATTAATGAACAAGTCCGCTACAAAAATAGAGCACAATGAATATCTTCTAGAGAACGAACTGAACGCCTGATGCATGCCAGTGAAGAACAAAGGGAACGGCGGGCTACACTTAAGAAGTCAGAGTTCTTGGTACGAGTGAGCTGTGCCACAAGTGGTGTTTGCTTTCGGCCAAAACGCATAGACATAGGCAACTGATTTCCTCTCTGGAGGAATAATGCTTAACAGTCAGGCCGATGTCGCATGCGTACGAGGAGTAACCACATCCTCTTCTTGGGGGACTAAACAACGACAGAGAACCGATTTCATTGTTGTTCAAATGAGAACGTCTGATAGGATAGCAAATCATGTTCCCATTTTCTAAGTTTAATTTCCAAATATTTATTGGTTTTCCCTCAGCTCTTGACTGTCAGGGAAGTGATGTTGAAAATAGTCACAGCAGTGCAGTGAAAATAACAAGATGTTCCAGTTTTCAGTGCTTCACCAAATCTTGAACAAGTCATGTTGACATAGCGCTTTGATAATGTATAACTGACTAAATACTGAAAGTGGAATAGCTATAGAGGTATATAATTAAGAGCGAAAATAGGCACAGACATATGCTAATTACAGATGCTGTGTAGGTGAAACGCTTGAACAGAAAGCCAAGGTTATTTTCGGCTCTTCAGGTTATATTTGACAGCGTGTGATACGCTACCTAATTTTTCTTATGGTAATGTCAGGGTGTGTCTAGATTTTGTAGTTATTGTTATAGGAACGAGACATCAAGAAACAGGCTGCTTGACAGTATTCCTGACATAAGGGTGTTCACACACAATTGCATGTCAAACAAATGGTATTCCCATGAAAGATGCAGTAAGATTAAACAATTTATCTGCGGTCGCATTATTACATTAAGATAGTATCTGACAACCCATTTCTGAGATGTATAGTTGTGCTACATGCGTTATCGTAATGAAATAAAGACCCTCTTTTTATCAAACATTCGTCGGCCTCAACGGGGTTTTAATTTTTGTTTACCGGAGAGGATGAGAATGAAACATGCGGGAAAATAGCTACAAACCAATATTATCTGCCTGTATTTTCAAACTGTTCCGAGGAAGTAATATACAACAGAGTAGGAATCGTAATTCGTTAGTGTTGTTGACATATCAAAAATGGTTCAAATGGTTCAAATGGCTCTGAGCACTATGGGACTTAACATCTGTGGTCATCAGTCCCCTAGAACGTAGAACTACTTAAACCTAACTAACCTAAGGACAACACACACATCCATGCCCGAGGCAGGACTCGAACCTGCAACCGTAGCGGTCGCGCGGTTCCAGACTGTAGCGCCTACAACCGCTCGGCCACTCCGGCCGGCAAAAATGGTTCAAATGGCTCTGAGCACTATGGGACTTAATATCTGAGGTCATCAGTCCCCTAAAACTTAGAACTAGTTAAACCTAACTAACCTAAGGACATCACACACATCCATGCCCGAGGCAGGATTCGAACCTGTGACCGTAGCAGTCGAGCGTTTCCGGACTGTAGCGCCTAGAACCGCTTGACCACCGCGGCCGGCTGTTGACTTATCAAATCTCAGTTATTAGAAACATTGCTACTAACGCTAGATTAATGATTTTCAGGTTACATTTGTATGATGACTAAATGTAACAATAATGCGCCTAAATCTATCAGGTAATGAAACCATAGCGTTGCAGGCATTTCCAAAACGCCGACGAGGTTTTTTTTTTTTTTTTTTAGGTGGACCGCTTCGTGAACAGTCAAAAATGCAGACTGATATAGCCATGATCTTTGCGAATTCATCCAGCGTTGGAAAAATGAGTCACGTTGAAGAGTGAATACGAAGAAAATGGCTAATACCAAGTTTCATAATCCCTAACTTGTACACTTTCGTTCCTTGACGTCCCATCGGATGACATTTTGGTTCAACTAGATTCAGGCAAAATGAATGGTTTTAACTCAGAGCAAGCCACCAGGGCCGCACATGATGTGAGATAATGCCCCTAGTGTAGGCCTCTATTAAGTAAAGTGTCGATTCATTGCAGTAGATCTACTCGACCTGCAACTCCACGAAGACACTGCAGGACAGCATCTACAGTTATGAGGGTGCTGCATGGGTCCCAGATCACATGACCGCAATACTACTGAATGTCTATGTGCCGCAACAGAAAAATGCGTGAGCGCTTTGGGGATACTGACGACCAGTCTCCGTCGGTAATGAGAAGAAGTCGACACCGGTGAAGGAACAAGATGGCTCCCCAGCAGTTTTTGTTGCACATGCAGTCCATGTCATGATGAACTGGCATCACCAGCGTTACAAAACGGGACTCCACGTGCTGTTAGCTAAGTGCGTCTTACTCACTAGCCCACTGAGCCGTGCGGTTCAGCTTCCTTCGAATTCCCAGGAGCTGTCTGTTCGCTTCTGAGATGCACTTGTTCTGGTGGACGTACTCGCCCCGAGGCGGCAGCTACATTTCAGCGACGGTGGCCCCGGGAGGACGCTTTCGGCAATACGGCAGATGGAGCGATCGATGCAGGGCTGTCGGGTGGAGCGGCTCTGGATGGACGGAAGTGGCAGCAGGAGTTAGGAAGCAACCGCCAGAACAGGCAGGAGATGCCCCCATTGCTTTTCAGAACGAGAGGCCCACAGATGCTTGAAGGGGATCATTACCCACCCTGGTCGTTTTCCCACTACTTAGTGACCTTCTTTAACATCCATTATCTGGTGGAGAAGCTGTAGTGCTGTGATTCCGGACACGAACTTTGATCCTAGTTATAAACTCTGACTTACGGCTTTGCTGTTTGCTTACGCAAATTCCTGGAAGATGAGGCTGCGTAGTGTCACCATCCTGACGCTTGTGTTATATTTATTCATCTAATCTGAAGGCCCACCCGGTGTTCTATTCTGGTTACTACGCAACATCTTCGGGGTAATGGGTGTTTATCAATAACTCCACCTGTGAACTGTAAAAGTTGCTGCCTCCTCCGAGGCGACCTAAGTTGGGCAACTATGTGGATTAACCTTTGCATCTGTCAGCCATCTCTTGAGTTGTTCTGGGTCTTCGTAACATCTCTCTCGTGCTTTGATTCGATACGACCAAGTGGAGTTGCGGGCCTTGGTTTCTGTCCGTTGCCTTTTGAGCCGCTAGTAGCTTAGCGTTTCAATATTGACTGTGGTTTTACAGAGGCACAGCGCAATTTTGCATTGGACTTATATTTCTCTCTCATGTGAGTCTACTGAAACTACTTCTCAACTTGTAGAATGGAAATGGCCGTTAACAAGCGCCTCAGTGTATTCTAGTTTTTTCGGCGTGAGGAGGAAGCCTTGTAGAAGACGGCGCCGGTCTGACACGGTGGGAGGACGCCCCGACCAGCGAGAAGCGAGGGACGGCGGCTCGGGAGAGGGCTCACCGAATCAGGAGTTACGTAAAGAAATTATACATAGTTGAAAGCTAGCCTCGAAGGTGCACTTTGGCCGGGGGCTCTCAAATGTTCTTTTTCCCCTGTTCTTAAATGATTAGTACGTAAGGGTTTTCTTGTATCTGTGAACTGAAGAAATTGTAAGGTTTTATGAAGTGTGGTGGTATCATGTAGGCTTCAATGTTTTAAAGCAATCATAGATAATTGGAAGCTTACGTCGAAAGTAAATGCTGGCGATGTCTCTTAAATGGTTGTTCTTAAATGTCTAAAGCCTCATTTCTTTTTTAAAATGTTGCTTTTAACGGACAGAAAAGTGTAAATTTTGATGGCTAACGTTTCTCTTAAGAATTGGGTAATTGTGAACCTTCCTCAAGCGCTTTTGTTGCTTTGGGTTATGCTACGTGCTTTTATGAAAATTATATTTCTTAAACCACTGGGAATTTTTGACTGAAAAATTTTGTTTTGTTTATAGAAAATGTGCAAACTAAAAGGCGAAAGATGTTTTTTCCGGAACCTTGCATAGCCGTTCCACGTTAACTGTTATTTAGTTTTGTTTGGCATGTCACCCACAACTGAAATTATACACTGAGTTGTCAAAAGTCATGGGATACTTCCTAATATCATACTGAACCTTCTTTTTCCCGGCACAGTGCAACAGTTTGACGTGGCATGCACTCAACAAGCCGCTGGATGTCCCCTGCAGCGATATTGAGCCATTCTTGAAGTCCCCCGCAGAGATATAGCCATCCATAATTGTGAAAGTGTTGCCGGTGCAGGAATTTGCACTAGAACTGACCTCTCGATTCCGTTCCATGAAATTTCAATGGGGTTCATGTCTGACGATCTCGGTGGCCAAACCATTCGCTCCAATTGTCCGGAATATTCTTCGACACAATAGCGAACAATTGTGACCCAGTGAAATGGCGCATTGTTTGAGAAAATGAAATCCATAAATGACTGCAAATGGTCTCCAACTAGCAGAAAATACCAAGCACTTCCAGTCAATGACCGCGTCAGTTGAGCCAGAGGACCCAGTCTATTCCATGTAAACAAACACAGACCTTACCATTAAGGAGCTACCATGAGTTTTCACAGTGCATTGTTGACAACTTGGGTCCATGGCATCGCGTATTTGCGCCACACTCAAACCCTACGGTCAGTTCTTACCGACTGAAATCGGGACACATTTTACCAGGCCAAGGTTTTCCAATCGTCTAGGGTCCAAGAGCGCAGGAAGGCGCTGCAGGTGCTGTTGTGCTGATTAGCAAAGGAACTCGCGTAATTCGTCTGCTAGCAAGGCCCATTAACGCCATATTTCGTCCCAATGTTCTAACGGATACGTTGGTCGTACGTCACACATCGATCACTGCGATCGCTTCATGCAGTGTTGCTTGTCTGTTAGCACTGTCAACTGTACGCAGATTTCACTGCGTTGTCCGTGATGAAAAGTAATTCCTGAAATTTGGTATTTTCAGCATACTCCTGACACTATGATTCTCGGAATATTGAATTCCTTAACGATTTCTATGCGTCTCGCTCCATCTCCCATTAACCGTTCAGAGTCTGTTAATTCCCGTCGTGCGGTATAATGGCGTCGCACATTTTTTCACATGAATCGCCTGAGTACAAATGACAGCTCCCCCAATGCCTTTTTTATTGTGGCCGAGCGGTTCTGGGCGCTACAGTCTGGAACCGCGTGACCGCTACGGTCACAGGTTCGAATCCTGCCTCGGGCATGGGTGTGTGTGATGTCCTTAGGTTAGTTAGGTTTAAGTAGTTCTAAGTTCTAGGGGACTGATGACCTCAGAAGTTAAGTCCCATAGTGCTCAGAGCCATTTGAACCTTTTTTATTTTGTGTACGCAGTATTATCTGTATATGTGTATATCGTTATCCCACGTCTTTTGTCACCTCAGTGCATCATTCTTGATTTAAGCAGTATCGTCGTCGTAAATTTAAAGCTGGTTCTTCCATATTGTGTGACGTCTTGCGTGTTCGCTTCATTATTAATCGAATCAGACACCTATTGTGCTTCGAGAATCGCTGTGAAACTAAATGTTGCTGTCTCGATAACAGCTGGAGACGCTTTCCTAGCTGAGAATGCAAACGTGCGCTAGTGCGATAGTGCTCAAACCGAAGGGAGTTTGAGTTGTGGTGAGAGAAGAAATGTACATTAGAATAATTTTCCGCTAAAGGCTGCGCATCAGTGGTATGAGCTGCATACTGAACCAAGCACAATGTTTCATAGAGAGAGAGAGAGAGAAGTGAAGCTCATTATGGTGATATTCCCATCAAACAAGGACGTTAGTCGATTTGGCAATACTGTTCACACGGAACTCTCTTGTCGCCTTGATAGCTCCGGAAACGGCATTTATGTTTTCGGTATCCATAGGTTATGCAGTGGTTGTAATAATTGTCAACTACAGAGGATCAAATGGCAATCAATACACACTAGTCATTAAATCCTTCATAGAAGAAATGGACAATAATAGCTTCGTGTTTTGTGTTTGTATTACTTACTTGTCAGTGAGATGGACTGCTGCCAATAGGCAATGCTGTATGATAATCTTACAGTTACTGGATTGAACCAACCAATTACGAGAAAAAGGAATACCTACCTTTATATTCTTTTTTCATGTTCAAGGCTTTTAGAGACCACGTCAAGTTAACTATAAGACATTTATCGAAACCCTTTTAGCACCCCAAAAGCGTTTCATTCTTTCTCTGTTCTCCTGCCTTCTCTCCTCTGTCCAACCACTGCTCTGCCTTCGTTCGTCGTGGTAGTCCTTAAAGCAGTTGATTAGTGGTTGGTTTGAGGTAGCTTCCTATTCCATCTAGGGAGAGGGGACCGGGAACACCTCTGTGTGAAGAGAGCATAGCTGATGGGAATATGCGAAGCGTCTTCGACGCTAGTAAAACGTTATTAAAGTTCAATAATATACTCATTGTGTTTAGAATTCGTTGCTCTCTCACACAAGCTTCAGCTGATACTTCGTTTCGTTGTGTGTTGTATTCTAGCTTGCGTCTGTCCATTTCCTCAGCGACTGCACACCCAGGAGGATGCGTGAGCGAACTTAGGTTGCCAGCGAGCAGGTGTAGCCATTGCTCAGCACGAAGTGGTCTTCAACTGGCTACTGGAGTGTCCTTGGTCCCATTCCGAATTCTGTGATGACTCTCGAGTACCCATTAGCGATGTAGCAGGTGTCAGTAGTCGTGTGATCAGTTGAGCCACTCCCTACTGGCCTGGTAGGTTTCAGCACCTGTAGGCACCTGAGTGTTGAACAAGAGTGAGGACCCCAAGAGGCCCTGTTTCTGATTTCCACGCTGAAGTTCAGTGCTGGCAACACTCTGCAATGTGGTGTCAGCAGACAGTTAGTTCCTCCATCATTATGTGGTAGGCAATGAGCAGCATGAAGTTCACTGGGTGAAGACCATCATATCGAGTACGTTGTTGGCTAGTTCATAGATTGTGGTGGAACACCTAAGACATAGGTTTACTGCAGTATCATAATCACAGAATCGAGTGCTATTACTGTTAAGGCCAGCGATCCCAAAGGTCATCTAACGAGGCGAGGGAAAACTGAAGTATTTGAAGGTAGCATAGGGCTGTGGTGCGAGGCTCAGGTCATAGAGACCTCATGTGACGTCCTTATTCTGCCATATTCACTAAACAGGGTGTTAACTGCTGTATCAGGTCCTTGCTACATGTTCTTATCTAAGAAGCCAACAAATATATTTGCTTGACTTCTCTTGGATTCCTTTAAGTCTTCCTCCTGCAGAATGCGTATGTGGTGGATAGTGTCATAAAGTGTCAAAGACCTGACCCCTTCTGACAAACGGCACGCTTCCTGCTTCAGAATCTGTCTTTGGCTTTACTGAATATTGTCTGTGGCAATGCGAATGAGTTTTAATAAAAAATTCTAGTTTCCTACCCCTTACTAATACGTCCTGTAACACAGCCAGTGCTCTTTAGGTGCTTTCTTACAACTTTGAACAATTTACACGGAGTTTTAAGTAAGACATAAGTGCTGTCTCCAGTACTGTGGGGGAATCAGTACTAATGTAGGCAGGGCTATCATCTCTTGACGCTCTGGCCTATTGCTTGGACCATGTGATTTATCAGTTTCATCCAAGGTGAAACAACTCGAGTCAGGAGTGACCTTGGTAAGAAGACCGAAAAATCACTATGCCATTTAGTCTTTCAGGCGTGTTTGTCGCACTTGTTGAGCTGTGCAAAAGCTAACAGAGTAATTGTAGTGCATCTGTTATCCAATTCAGATACTGATAGATACATTGTAGGCATGTGCTCATAGCTAGTCCTGATGTAAATAACAGCAAGTTTTTTGCGTTAGACGTTAGGTCTCTGAAGAAAATCTGCAGTATACTATCTGATCAAAAGTATCCAGACATCCCTATATAATCGGAAATTGACCACGAAATGTCATGTCATGAGACACAGACTTGCCAGTTGAAAAAAAGGCGGTATTGTGTTGTCAGCAGAAGCAGTAACAGCAAAATGGGTGGATAAGGGCAGTTCGGGGACTTCGATTATGGACTAGTGATTGAGTCACTGGATATCACCTGAGTAACAAATCCATTACGGACATTCCAACTCTACTAAAGCTGCCCAAGTCGAATGTTGATGATGTGACTGTTAAGTGGGAACGCAAAGGAAAACCACAGCTAAATCAAACCAGGCAGACCTCATGTACTGATGGACAGAGACCGTCGCGCAGTGTGGAGGGTGGTTGTAAAAAGTCGCACGAAATCAGTGGAATGAACCACTCACGATTTTCAAAGGGCTACCAGCAGTCCAGGTAGCACAATGACTGTGAGTAAGGATTTAAAAAGAATGGCGTTACTCAACTAAGTAGCTACTCATTGGCAACACATTTTTGTAGTCAGTGCTAAGCTCTGCTTGGGTTGGGATTGAGTTGTTTGGGGGAAGAGACCAAACAGGGAGGTCATCGGTCTCATCATATTAGGGAAGAACGGGGAAGGAAGTTGGTCGTGCCCTTTCAAAGGAACCATCCCAGCATTTGCCTTGAGCGATTTAGGGAAATCACGGAAAACCTAAATCAGGATGGCTGGACGCAGGATTGAACCGTCGCCCTCGCGAATGCGAATCCAGTGCGCTAACCATTGAGCCACCTCACTCAGTCTTGCTCTGCTTGGGATGATCTAAAGAGCGACGGCAGGTGACACTGGAGGAATGGACCGACTGATCTGCTGTGGTGAATCACGCTATAGCCTGTGGCAGTTCGATGGAATGGTATGGATTTGGTGAATACATAGAGAATGTTACCTGCCATCGTGTGTAAAGCCAATAGAGAAGCACAGAGGGGATGGTGCTACTGTTCCGCGATGTTTTTCGTGGTCATGGTGTAGTGCCATTATTGCTGAGCCGTGGTCGGTTCGCGCTAATGCCGTTTTTCTTTTTGGGCATTTTGTCACCATCGAGTGGCGTCTTATTCCTCCCTCAGTTACTATCTGAACGAGTTGCTCATTTGCCTCCGTCAGTGGCAGCAGCAGCGTTTATCGGTACTAGTACTGCCGTAACTTGTTTGGTGTGGCATGTGTGTGTGTGGCACTTACCCACCAGGATAGCCGAGAGCACTAACGCGCTTCTTCCTGGACTCGGGTAGGCGCGCCGGCCCCAGATCGAATCCGCCCGGCGGATTAATAACGACGGCCGGTGTGCCGACCAGCCTGGATGTGGCTTTTAGGCGGTTTTCCACATCCTACAACGTGAATACCGGGCTGGTCCCCATGTCCCGCCTCAGTTACACGACTCACAGACATTTGAAACACATTCACACTATTTCACGATTTACACTAGACGCAGACAGCTGGGGTACACTCATTCCGTCCTGGGGGGTACGGGGTGGCGGCAGGAAGGGCATCCGGCCAACCCTTAAAATTAACATGCCAAATCCGGTTAACCCTGGCC
This sequence comes from Schistocerca nitens, assembly GCF_023898315.1. Taxonomy (NCBI): domain Eukaryota; kingdom Metazoa; phylum Arthropoda; class Insecta; order Orthoptera; family Acrididae; genus Schistocerca; species Schistocerca nitens. The sequence goes on along the minus strand of NC_064614.1, from coordinate 641,476,560 downwards.
GACCCTGCGTAACCGCGGGACAAGGCGCAAGTGATAGATAGATAGAGGTGTGTGGGACAGTTGGTCGGTTGCGGCAGAGGACGAGGAAGTCTCGGCGGCGTGTCATCAGGCCAGGGCCGCTGGCGGCGTGCACGAGCGGTCAGAGTTATGGGGCACTAGCTGCGAGAACTGCTAAGTTCGTCGCCCATCGCACCTGCATACTGGAGTTGAGTAATCAGTGACCCTTTCATGAAAGCTCAGCCGTTGTGACATCTCTTCGTTGATTGCTGGTTGTTAAATTCTGGGCTGTCCCCGAAAGCAGCAACGTGACGGTGTGTTGGAGTCGGCAAAATTTTGCAGCCAGCTTCCTGTATGGTGTTTAACCTTTGAAATGATTATAATTTAGTAGTGAAGTGCACCAGCGGTATCTTCTGCCTTGTGGCCGTTAACGTTGTGGTTACCTGCCCTGGTCGTTAATGTAGTTTTGAGGCAGTGTGTTTTCCTCGTCGTGTTGATGCTGTCCGGCGCGGCGTGTAGTTCGACAGCTTGGTGTTGTTCTCCTTTTCTCTTTGAGTGTTTACTGTGCCTTGACTGTGTTTACATGCCAATTATTAAGACATAACCCTGCTGCGATCCTCGTCTTCGCTGATACCTTTGGTTGTCGTGCTGTTCGTCGGGTGGAAGGGAATTGATTAGGCCGTTGGTTGGTTCGTCAGCCATCCGTAGGTGGTGCTGCAAACCCGGTTGTTTAATGTTACGCTTGGCTGTCTGTCTCACCTAAACTGTGGTTAGAGTTTCCTCCTCAGGCCGATCCTTGGAACACTTCTGAGCAGCACTGTTTGTTATTTGTGATTGTCATTTTATTTCGTCGCAGGTACTGTGACAGGCCTTCAGCCACGTATTAATATTGTCTGTTTTATGTTTAGTATATGGCCTTCAGCCGAACTTCATAACAACTTTAAGATTAGGCCTTCAGCCGTCTTTCATTTAAAATTATTGCTACTCTGTATTTAGGCTTTCAGTCGCGTTTGCTTCAGAATATGTGGCTTTAATATGTAAATCCTTCTCTGTAAGGTTTCTCCTTAATTATCTTCAATTTGAAACTGCCTTCACCCGTGTTCTGTAAATGTTTATCTTAAGGCTGTATTTAATTATTCTCGAGTAATTGTTTGGGCCTTGAGCCGACAAGATACTTCAAGTTTTCTTAAGATGTTTCTCTGTTGTACTGTGTAAAAGCTTATCTTTAAAGCCTCTACTATATTATGTAAAGAAAAATTTTTATTGGGCTTTCATCCGAAGAATTAAAATGAATTTTCCTTAATACGGCCTTTAGCCGGAATTTGTAAATGTTTGGCTTTTAAAGAACTTCCTTAGCTGATCTGAAATATTATTTCGGCCTTTAGCTGAGAAGATATGTAATTTTGCTTAAGTAAGACCTTCAGCCGTTACTCTAAATCCTGGTGTTTTAAAAGCAATCATTCAAACTTACTCTGGAGAAGTTGCTTGGGCCCTCAGACGTGAATTGATCTTTGTTGTTTTAAAGAGAAAACTGTGCATTGGTTTGAGCAATAAAGTTGTGTGTGTTCTTGTATAACTAACAGTAATTGACCTTGGCTCCTTTCCGCAACTTGATCCGCTCTGTCCTGCGAAAGCAGATTGTAATTGGGCTTAGGAAAACACTAAATGCAGGAGGATACGAGCTCATTTTACAGCATTATTTGCTGCGTACTGTAGAGAAACTGTATGAGAGACGATCATTGCTTGTATGAGCATGACAACATATCCTGTCATAAACCAGCTCCTGTGAAGTGATAGTTCGTGGACACTAGCAATCCCTGTCCAGAGGTTCCGAAACAGGTTTAGGATGAGTTAGAACATCTACATCGCTCCAGACACCAGCGTCCAGTGTCACTATCTTCTCTGGTTTCGGTTCTTGGGGAAGTATGGGCCGCCATTCCTTCGCAGACATTCAGACACTTCACTGAAAGTGGCCCTACCAGAGCTCAAGTCGTCATAAAGGCGAAGTTTGGACACAGCCGTATTAATGCCCACTAATAACTGTCCAGATACTTTTCATCAGATAGTGTATATTATTCACATAACGCAGAATGGAAAAAGTTCGGTACAGTAATTTGTGTTGCACTTATTGCACAACAAACTCGTGTTTTTACACCTCGCACAGATTCTTGACGTAATTGAGGAAGATTCTCAGAGCAGCAACGTCGATTCTTCTGCGGTCCAATAATTCGCGTTGCATTGATTGCAGCACATACTCTTTTTTTCACACCGTGCAAAGATTCTTGAGATAATTGAGGAATATTCTTAGAGCACCAGCGTCAATTATTCTGCGACTTAAAACTTGCCGGCCTCAATGGCCGAGCGGTTCTAGGCGCTACAGTCTGGAACCGCGCGACCGCTACGATCGCAGGTTCGAATCCTGCCTCGGGCATGGATGTGTGTGATGTCCTTAGGTTAGTTAGGTTTAAGTAGTTCTAAGTTTTAGGGGACTGATGACCTCAGATGTTAAGTCCCATAGTGCTCAGAGCCATTTGAACTTAAAACTTCGTCACAAAAAAAGAAGCTTCTCAGGACTTATCTGTCCGTCACGCACCGCTGCATGCGGCTGCAGTAGTGATGTCGAGCAATAGAACCTGAACTGGCCAGCTGATGGACTACCGTTTCTTCACAAGTGCTTGTTCACAGCTCTATGACAAAGCAGTCTGAAGCTCTAACCGCTGCAACGATTTCGTCGGACTTCTTACCAAGGCTGTTCCTAACTTGTCTTGTTTATTTTTCGACTAAAGTGATACGACACCTGCAACATGTATGTGTGAACAACGTGTCGGAGCGCACTGCGGTGATGGGCACCTGCCTACGTTTTTATTGGCACCCCTGCAATGCCGGAGACATCTCTTGTGTCGTCGTACATGAAACATCTACATCTACATGACTAATCTGCAATTCACATTTAAGTGCTTGGCAGAGGGTTCGTCGACCACAATCATACTATCTCTCTACCATTCCACTCCCGAACAGCGTGCGGGAAAAACGAACACCTAAACCTTTCTGCTCGAGCTCTGATTTCTCTTATTTTATTTTGATGATCATTCCTACCTATGTAGGTTGGGCTCAACAAAATATTTTCGCATGCGGAAGAGAAAGTTGGTGACTGAAATTTCGTAAATAGATCTCGCCGCGACGAAAAACGTCTTTGCTGTAATGACTTCCATCCCAATTCGCGTATCATATCTGCCACACTCTCTCCCCTATTACGCGATAATACAAAACGAGCTGCCCTTTTTTGCACCCTTTCGATGTCCTCCGTCAATCCCACCTGGTAAGGATCCCACACCGCGCAGCAATATTCTAACAGAGGACGAACGAGTGTAGTGTAAGCTGTCTCTTTAGTGGACTTGTTGCATCTTCTAAGTGTCCTGCCAATGAAACGCAACCTTTGGCTCGCCTTCCCCACAATATTATCTATGTGGTCTTTCCAACTGAAGTTGTTCGTAATTTTAACACCCAGGTACTTAGTTGAACTGACAGCCTTGAGAATTGTACTATTTATCGAGTAATCGAATTCTAACGGATTTCTTTTGGAACTCATGTGGATCACCTCACACTTTTCGTTATTTAGCGTCAACTGCCACCTGCCACACCATACAGCAATCTTTTCTAAATCGCTTTGCAACTGATACTGGTCTTCGGATGACCTTACTAGACGGTAAATTACAGCATCATCTGCGAACAACCTAAGAGAACTGCTCAGATTGTCACCCAGGTCATTTATATAGATCAGGAACAGTAGAGGTCCCAGGACGCTTCCCTGGGGAACACCTGATATCACTTCAGTTTTACTCGACGATTTGCCGTCTATTACTACGAACTGCGACCTTCCTAACAGGAAATCACGAATCCAGTCGCACAACTGAGACGATACTCCATAGGCCCGCAGCTTGATTAGAAGTCGCTTGTGGGAAACGGTGTCAAAAGCTTTCCGGAAATCTAGAAATACGGAATCAAATTGAGATCCCCTGTCGATAGCGGCCATTACATCGTGCGAATAAAGAGCTAGCTGCGTTGCACAAGAACGATGTTTTCTGAAACCATGCTGATTACGTATCAATAGATCGTTCCCTTCGAGGTGATTCATAATGTTTGAATACAGTATATGCTCCAAAACCCTACTGCAAACCGACGTCAATGATATAGGTCTGTAATTAGATGGATTACTCCTACTACCCTTCTTAAACCCTGGTGCGACCTGCGCAATTTTCCAATCTGTAGGTACAGATCTATCGGTGAGCGAGCGGTTGTATATGAGTGCTAAGTAGGGAGCTATTGTATTAGCGTAATCTGAAAGGAACCTAATCGGTATACAATCTGGACCTGAAGACTTGCCCGTATCAAGCGATTTGAGTTGCTTCGCAACCCCTAAGGTATCTACTTCTAAGAAACTCATGCTAGCAGCTGTTCGTGTTTCAAATTCTGGAATATTCCATTCATCTTCCCTGGTGAAGGAATTCGGAAAACTGCGTTCAATAACTCCGCTTTAGCGGCACAGTCGTCGGTAACAGTACCATCGGCACTGCGCAGCGAAGGTATTGACTGCGTCTTGCCGCTTGTGTACTTTACATACGACGAGAATTTTTTCGGATTTTCTACCAAATTTCGAGACAATGTTTCGTTGTGGAACCTATTAAAGGCATCTCGCATTGAAGTCCGTGCCAAATTTCGCGCGTCTGCCAACGTAAAGAATTTCACAATTTTATGGTTGTCAGTTTGTCCACACAACACGACTCCTTTACAGAACAGTACAAAGAATTTTTGGCCTATCATATCGATAAGTGTCTTATGCTACTGAGCAACATGTGCCAACACAAGAAAAATAGAATCTTATTGACAAAAACGTTATTTCCGTGTAACGTTGAGAAGTGTCTCCTTGCTTTTTATTTACGGTCACATTACTTCTGATAGTTGATCACGTTTCACTAGTCAACACAAAACTGTTAACTGTAGCAGAGGGCACGTGGCAGCCCCTAGTGGCTTGCACCTCTGTTGCATTTTATTTTAATTCTGACTATCTGACACTGTGAGGTATGACCACAGCTTTCGTATTTTTTGGTACGTTATGCTGTAACATTTGGTTTTAATTTTGTCCGAAGTAGGTGTCCCTTGTGACACCGAAACCTAGGTTACAAATTAATTCTGTTCACGACTGAGGGCTGTGTTTTTCAAAATTTTGTTTTACCTGTATTATTTGCATTCCCTACAGAAGACTAGCTTACTGACAAGTAATCCAGAATTATGAATTGATGTCGTCCCACGCTCTAACAAGGCCATCTCACATTTAATCTTGTTTCTTAATGGTTAATATGCAGCAGGTCCCAAGAGGTGTGGTCAGTGTGCAGGGATATGAGAAGAACGATCACTGGAAGTAAAAATGTCTACTGTCATGCGCTCTAAAATACCTCAAGAGCTATGACTACTTTTCCATCTTCGATACTGTGAAACAAATTTCCTCTACTACAAGCTCTTTGCTTTCCATACTCTGTGACGTGGTCGTATGGACCAATACAAGAAAAAAGTGTCCAGTGAACGTGGACTCTAATGTGCATATCTTAAGAGTTATGGAAATGGTTCAAATGGCTCTGAGAACTATGGGACTTAACATCTGAGGTCATCAGCGGTCGCGCGGTTCCAGACTGAAGCGCCTAGAACCGCTCGGCCACTCCGGCCGGCAAGAGTTATGGACATTTGTTCTATTTCGCTAATGTCAAACACATTCCTTCCACTGAAAAATTGCTCATAGCTCTTAAGGTACGCAACTGAGCGTCCATATTTACTAGATTTTTTTGTTTACAATGCCGGTGGGTGTGGCCGTGCGGTTCTAGGCGCTTCAGTCTGGAACCGCGTGACCGCTACGGTCGCAGATTCGAATCCTCCCTCGGGCATGGATGTGTGTGATGTCCTTAGGTTGGTTAGGTTTAAGTAGTTCTAAGTTCTAGGGGACTGATGACCACAGATGTTAAGTCCCATAGTGCTCAGAGCCATTTGAACCATTTGTTTAGAATGATTATTCCTGTCATATCCCTGAATATTCACCATTCCTCATAATACACCTGTATATTTATTCCATTTATTTTCTGATTTTCTATTACTTGTTTATAGTTTTTCCGCTGAACGTGGCAATAGAAACACTTGTAGCAGCGCAGAATTCCGATGACTTCACGAATAAGGGACACTTAATTTGCAGGTAAGATTCTTTTTATCTGCTAACAAGGAAGTGGTATCAGGTTGGACAGTTGATTCACTTAATTCTCGCCATCTTACATCTTACAAGTGCTACAAGATGCCAGACGATTTCTCCTACAATAATTACGGAAGTACGTTAATTCCTCACTTATGAAGACGTCGCTAACAAAAAAGAAAATTTTTAAAAATGCCCATGTGTTGATTTTTGTCCACGGCTCCCATCCTTGGGTAGCACCCCTTTTGGTCTCATGTTGAGACATAATAATCTGTTACAGTGAAAATTGGTAGTTTTTCTTCTTTCTTCGTTATGCCCAGCAAAAGAACGCGTTTAGAGTTGTTAGCTTGATCTGACATCTTCGTCTCATCACAAAATCGCTTTATGAATTCGCTATGTTGCTCCTTGAGTGCCTCTGCCACTGACTCCCAGTGGTTATTTTATCTTTCTCTGTGAATGTGCAGCTAGAATTCCAAGGTATCTGCGTTCACTGATGGTATCTTCTCTGGCAGTCATTTCAAGTAAGTCGTGTTTAACTTCTTATAACCAAGTAATTTTTACCTTTTTGTGAATTTATTGTATTAACAACTTTTTTAGTTAACCTAGAGTTGTCCATTATGTAGATGTAATCATAGAATTTCAAGAGTCTTCTACGCATTGCATCAGTGAACTTGTGTATAGGTCCATAGTTCTCTTTTAATCCATTCGCCATTTACGTTATTGGGTCCGCAGATTGTTCTTGGAATTTTTCGCTCTTCCTTTGCAATTTCATCAGTTTTTCAATGCGTTCCTAAAGAAACAGTTTTTGAAGCATATATGGCTTCAGGCAAGGAGACTGTCTTGCAATGCCGAAGTTTCGCATTACGAGGTATTACTCACTTATTGTATTGATTCTATGTTACTCTGCAGAATTTCTGGAGTTCGGCGGCTCTTGCTAAGTTGGCTTTACTGTCTAATCCGGATGGTACAATGATTTCTCCGAAAAATTTAAAAGAAGACAAATGGAAGCCGCCCCATGGTTCGTTAGTAGTCGAGATATTTCGATATTCTTAAGTAAATTATTCATCAACTGCGTCTTCTGATACGATATTTGAAGGACTGTCTTCCAGGCTCTGTCGTGTAACTTCTCTCCGTCACACTTGGTTTCCTCACTTGTCTTAGTGAAGACAGCTCGATCGTCAGCAAAATCTAGGCACTTCACTTTGATTCTCTGTCCTGAGCTCAGGGTTCAAAAATGGTTCAAATGGCTCTGAACACTATGGGGCTCAACTGCTGTGGTCATCAGTCCTCTAGAACTTAGAACTACTTAAAGCTAACTAACCTAAGGACATCACACACATCCATGCCCGAGGCAGGATTCGAACCTGCGACCGTGGCGGTCGCGCGGTTCCAGACTGTAGCGCCTAGAACCGCTCGGCCACTCCGGCCGGCTGAGCTCAGGGGCAGGAGTGCATAACTCCCTAAATTAGCTATACCAAACGAGAAAAAAGACATGAGAAGAATCGATGTGATTTTGTGAAGATTACAGCCCCATAAAACGGAATCCACGAAGAAAATAAAAAGGAAAAAAATTATACAAGGTGATTATTACCACCATGTACAAACTCTAGGGATTGATCGATGAGAGGATACGGAACAAAAAAGGTCTAATGAACTTATGTCCGATAGTGCATGGTTTCCATGGTAGAAGCCATTTATTCAGTCATACTTTCTTACCGAGTGTGCGGTCTAATACACGTTGTACCATGTAGCCACAGGTACAGTATGCATGGTTTCCTCCTAGATGGTGCTACTGTTCCTCATACGTTATGTCCTAGCGCTCTCCCCTGCCATAGTAATTTGTAATATGTAAAGGTTTTTTTTTTTTTAAATTAGCGCTACAAGTCACAAACTTTGTTAGCCATTGTAATACTTATTTATTTAGCGACATGTTTCGAGGGTTAAACCTCATCTTCAGGCTAAATGGCATTACAAAAACAACTTTAGAATAAGGTCATACTGTTATTATATAACCTTCTCGTAAATGCTGTGGTCATCTTTGTTCTGGCGTGGCAGTCTCGTTGTGATGTGTTGCGTTGTATCCATTTCGGTGGTTCTCTTGGTCGCTGTTCACAAATTGTCATTAGTATAGCAGTAACGTGGAAACACGATCACAAACGGTTGTCACTAGTATAGCAGTAACTTGGAAACACGATCACAACCAGTTCTGTCACTAGTATAGCAGTAACTTGGGAACACGATCACAAACAGTTCTGTAGTACAACTGTTTGTGATCGTATTTCCAAGTTAGTGCTATACTAGTGACAATTTGTGAACAGTGACCAAGAGAACCACCGAAATGGATACAAAGCAACACATCACAACGAGACTGCCACGCCAGAAGAACAAAGATGACCACAGCATTAAAAGACTACATAATAACAATATGACCTTATTCTAAAGTTGTTTTCGTAATGCCATTTAGCCTGAAGATGAGGTTTAACCCTCGAAACATGTCGCTAAATAAATAAGTAATACAATAATTGATAAAGTTTGTGACTGGTAGCGGTAATTGAAAAAATCTTTACAATATTTCTTGAGACAGTCACGGTCGAAAAATAGTCAAAATGGCTTCAAATTACAGTAATTGGTAATGTTGTGTCCGATTCACTTCTCTTGCTGACTCGCCTTGAGGTGGGCGTGATACAGCGTTGTACTCAGTGGTTCCGTATTCGAATCAAGAGCTTGCCAACATGGAGTTTACTTCCGGAAAGGCAAATGGCAACGGGCGGCGGTTAGACTGCCTTGTCCGAGAATTACTTCGAGCAGATAGTTAGAGAACCAACTCGTGAAGCTAACGTTTTAGACCTCATAGCAACAAATAGACCGGAACTTTTCGACTCCGTGAATGTAGAAGAGGGTATCAGTGATCATAAGTCAGTGGTTGCATCAATGACTACAAGTGTAATAAGAAATGCCAAGAAAGGAAGGAAAATATATTTGCTTAACAAGAGTGATAGGGCACAAATCGCAGAATATCTGAGTGACCACCATCAAACGTTCATTTCTGAGGAAGAGGATGTGGAACAAAAATGGAAAAAATTCAGAAACATCGTCCAGTACGCCTTAGATAAGTTCGTACCGACTAAGGTCCAAAGCGAGGGGAAAGATCCACCGTGGTATAACAATCATGTACGAAAGGTACTACGGAAACAAAGAAAGCTTCATCATAGGTTTAAGAGTAGTCGAATCATAGCTGATAAGGAAAAGCTGAACGAAGCGAAAAAGAGCGTAAAGAGAGCAATGAGAGAAGCATTCAACGAATTCGAACATAAAACATTGGCAAACAATCTAAACAAGAACCCTAAAAAGTTTTGGTCATATGTAAAATCGGTAAGCGGATCTAAATCCCCTATTCAGTCACTCGTTGACCACGATGGCACCGAAACAGAGGACGACCGAAGAAAGGCAGAAATACTGAATTCAGTGTTCCGAAACTGTTTCACTGCGGAAAATCGTAACACGGTCCCTGACTTCAGCCGTCGCACGGACGCCAAAATGGAAAATATTGAAATAAACGATATCGGAATTGAAAAACAACTGCTATCACTTAGTAGCGGAAAAGCATCCGGACCAGACGAGATACCCGTAAGATTCTACAGTGATTATGCTAAAGAACTTGCCCCCTTTCTATCAGCAATTTATCGTAGATCTCTGAAAGAACGTAAAGTACCTAGCGACTGGAAGAAAGCGCAGGTCGTTCCCATTTTCAAGAAGGGGCATAAATCAGATGCGAATAATTATAGGCCTATTTCGCTTACGTCAATCTGTTGTAGAATAATGGAACATGTTTTATGTTCTCGTATTATGACGTTCTTAGATAATACAAATCTCCTTCATCATAACCAACATGGATTCCGCAAACAGAGATCATGTGAAACTCAGCTCGCCCTATTTGTCCAAGAAATTCACAGTGCCGTAGACACTGGCGAGCAGATTGATGCCGTATTCCTGGACTTCAGGAAGGCATTTGATACGGTTCCGCACTTACGTTTAGTGAAAAAAATACGAGCTTACGGAATATCGGACCAGGTTTGTGATTGGATTCAGGATTTCCTAGAAGAAAGAACACAACATGTCATTCTTAACGGTTCAAAATCTGCAGATGTAGAGGTAATTTCGGGAGTACCGCAAGGAAGCGTGATAGGACCTTTATTGTTTACAATATACATAAATGACTTAGTTGACAACATCGGTAGCTCCGTGAGGCTATTTGCAGATGACACGGTTGTCTACAAGAAAGTAGCAACATCAGAAGACTCGTACGTACTCCAGGAAGACCTGCAGAGGATTAATGAATGGTGCGACAGCTGGCAGCTTTCCCTAAACGTAGATAAATGTAATATAATGCGCATACATAGGGGCAGAAATCCATTCCAGTACGATTATGCCATAGGTGGTAAATCATTGGAAGCGGTAACGACCGTAAAATACTTAGGAGTTACTATCCGGAGCGATCTGAAGTGGAATGATCACATAAAACAAATAGTGGGAAAAGCAGGCGCCAGGTTGAGATTCATAGGAAGAATTCTAAGAAAATGTGACTCATCGACGAAAGAAGTAGCTTACAAAACGCTTGTTCGTCCGATTCTTGAGTATTGCTCATCAGTATGGGACCCTTACCAGGTTGGATTAATAGAAGAGATAGACATGATCCAGCGAAAAGCAGCGCGATTCGTCATGGGGACATTTAGTCAGCGCGAGAGCGTTACGGAGATGCTGAACAAGCTCCAATGGCGGACACTTCAAGAAAGGCGTTACGCAATACGGAGAGGTTTATTATCGAAATTACGAGAGAGCACATTCCGGGAAGAGATGGGCAACATATTACTACCGCCCACATATATCTCGCGTAATGATCACAACGAAAAGATCCGAGAAATTAGAGCAAATACGGAGACTTACAAGCAGTCGTTCTTCCCACGCACAATTCGTGAATGGAACAGGGAAGGGGGGATCAGATAGTGGTACAATAAGTACCCTCCGCCACACACCGTAAGGTGGCTCGCGGAGTATAGATGTAGATGTAGATGTAGATGTAGCAAGGTTGTATCAGGAGACCTATCCCCGCCGACAGCAACCACAGCACTTTATATTTGCAACAGTGTTTCGCCGTTTATCTGAGACAGGGTCGTTTGAGGAAGCAGGAAATCATAAAGGACGTATCCGAAATGTTCGGACACCATACATGGAGGAAAACGTGATTAACACTGTGGAAGATGGTCACCGTGTCAGTACCAGGAAGTTGGCCCGACAGTACAGGGTAATCCAGACGGCCGTGTGGAACATTCTCCATAATTGTTACTACTTTATCACCTGCAGCGTGTTCAGGGCTTACTAGCGACTGGGTTTCCACATCGGGAGCAGTTTTGTTTTTCGGATATTTCTTCACCGGGCATCCACGATTCCTGGATTTGTCGTCCATCCTACTCACAGAAGAGGCCACTTTTCCGCGGAGTGGTGTCCTCAATTTCATAACACTCATCTGTGGAATGGTATGCAGAACCCACATGGTATGGTGGCAGCGAATCATCAGAATCGGTGCAGCAATGAGTGGGCCGGGTTAATTGGCGACCGTATTTTGGAGCCAGCCTTCCTTCCGCGTCACATAACAGGCCGGAACTGTCGGCGTTTCTTGCGGGCGACTTTGCCTCCCCTGCTGGAAGAAGTGACATTGATGATTCGAAGGGTTACGTGGGCGCTACATGACGGTGCTCCAGCCCACTTTGCCGTTAATGTCAGGACACATCTGCATCGTGTCTTTCCTGGTCGATGGATCGGACAAGGGGGTCCAGTAGCATGGCCTACTTGTTCCCCACATTTCAACCCATGCGATTTCTGGTTAAGGGGCCATATGAAGAGTATCGTGTATGCAGAGCCCATTCCGGATGTAGAAATACTGCTGCCTTTGACACTGTTCTGATGCAGCCTGGCCGATGTAAACGTGTGAGACAGAACAAGCATGCGTTGAGGCACATGGAAACCATTTTCAACACATGCTTTACCTGTGGCTGCATGGTACAGGGCTTATTAGAACGCAGTCTCAGTAACAATCTGTGTTTGAATAAACGAGCACAGAAACCATGCATTCCGGACGTAAGTTTATTAGACCTTTTTGTTCCGTAACCTCTCATCAGTCAATCCCTAGAGTCGAAAAAATGACCCTAAGCGTCATGTACAGTGCTATATTAATACGAATGCGTCCTAACGTTCTTCGGTTAGGAAATGCTTTCAGCATGGAATTCTGCTGTTGAGAAAAACTGAGACCTTGCGACGATGAAGTGATAGAGATTACTGTTCTGCCTTAAAAGAAGTTGTACGAAAAAGATATGACACCAAACTTTGGGCAGGACCAATATCCCACTATTGTTCCCAGCCTTATGAGGAGTCACTGACACGAGATCGTTGCTGCCGAGCTGGCAGATGGCCGGGAGTCACCAGGTTTACCTAACAGCGGGTGTTTAACGCTGTCGGCGGCTTCCTGTAAGCCACAGCAGAGCTCCTGTTCCTCGTGTGCCTTGTACCAACTTTGTGCTAGAGTTCCGGTACTTCCGTCGCTTCCACACACACCGACATATCTTCGACCACCGTATACGTACCTTTTACGATACGTAACTATTGATGAAGCCTGCCATCTTCTAAGCCTCACTAGAACGGTGTTTCGCCTTAACCCGCGTTCATGAGGCAGGATTCAATATCGCGAAATTCCTCGTGAAGAAAGGGACAATAGCCCTCATCTCATACTGACTGAAGAGCGGTCATGCTATATACACATAATCCTACAAGCTCGACTTGGTGAAAGCGAAAGTAATTGATACAAAGGGAGAGGCAAAAGTCTGGATACACCCCTATAAAAGTCGAATGGTGTGACAAATACTAATGACGTCTGGTATGGGATGTCTGTAGGTAGGGGCGCAACTTATAGGAGCTATGGCAACAGTGGCGGCCATGTTGTATTCCGCAAACTTGGATTTGGGTTAGGTGTTTCAAATGGTAAGTGGCTCTCTTGGCACATCATTTTCATCTGCCTCTTTCTCAGGAGTACACATGTGAAATCTGTTTTATGATATCTTGTTTTGTGTAAGAGTTATGACCTGTTTAAGTTTGAAAAGGAAATGAGGTGATCAATTCTGTTTATTGTTGCAGGTGATTCAGAATGGTACTTACACAGCAGGAATGTAATGAAATTGTGTTAATGAGTGATGAACGAAATACCAGAGTGATTGCTGCTGACTTCAGTGCCTGGCGTCCTGAGAGAAATGACATTTCACGTACGATAGTATCCAAGTTATTGGACAAATTTCGTACAACAGGTTCTGTGGTGGACAAGTCACGCAGTATACGTCCAAGAACAGCCATCGATGAGGAGACTGCAACAGCAGTTGTGGAAAGTCCACGTCGCAGTACACGCCGGTTATCACCAATATCCGGTATCAGTCAGCGTTCAATCCTGCAAGTGTTGCACACATACACCAATGATACCGTACAAGTTACACAGTTGCAACACCATCTCTTGGAGGATTACCCTGATCGGCGGGTGCAGTTTTCAGAATGAGCTCTGCATCATTGTAGCAGGAATCCAAACTTCAGATGACAGGTGTTGGTCAGTGACGAAGTAAATTTTTATGTGCAAGTAAACACACAGAACCATCGTTACTGGTCAGATGCAAACCCCTCGTGGGTGGATCCCTGTAAAGGTGCTGTTGGTGAAAAAGTGACGGTTTGGTGTGAGATTTGGTACAGAAGAATCATGGATCCGGTACTTATTGATGAAACCTTCAATGGGGAGAAATACAGGGTGATTCAAAAAGAATACCACAACTTTAGGAATTTAAAACTCTGCAACGACAAAAGGCAGAGCTAAGCACTATCTGTCGGCGAATTAAGGGAGCTATAAAGTTTCATTTAGTTGTACATTTGTTCGCTTGAGGCGCTGTTGACTAGGCGTCAGCGTCAGTTGATGCTAAGATGGCGACCGCTCAACAGAAAGCTAGCAGAGAGCTGCAAATTCCACAATCAACTGTATGGAGAGTCCTACGAAAAAGGTTAGTTATGAAACCTTATCGTCTGAAATTGGTTCAAGCACTGTCTGCAGCTGATAAGATTAAAAGAATCGATTTCTGTGATTTTATCCTTGCTCAAATGGAAACAGATGAATCTTTCGTTTCAAAGATTGTGTTTAGTGATGAAGCAACTTTCCACACTAACGGGAAAGTCAACCGTCACAATGTCTGTATATGGGGCACTGAGAATCCGCGGGAAACAACTCAGTATGAACGTGACTCGCCTAAGGTGAACGTTTTCTGTGCCATTTCAGCCAATAAATTTTTTGGTCCCTTTTTCTTCGAAGGTGCTACTGTAACTGGACTACAGTATCTGGAGATGTTAGAGAATTGGCTGTTCCCTCAGCTCGAACAAGAAGCACAACAATTCATATTTCAGCAGGATGGAGCGCCACCACATTGGCACTTATCTGTCCGTAACTACCTGAACGTCAACTACCCGAGGCGATGGATCGGCCGCCAGGCAGCCCGTGACAGAGCACTTCATCACTGACCTCCAAGAAGCCCTGATCTTACCCCCTGCGATTTTTTCTTATGGGGGTATGTTAAGGATATGGTGTTTCGGCCACCTCTCCCAGCCACCATTCATGATTTGAAACGAGAAATAACAGCAGCTATCCAAACTGTTACGCCTGATACGCTACAGAGAGTGTGGAACGAGTTGGAGTATCGGGTTGATATTGCTCGTGTGTCTGGAGGGGGCCATATTGAACATCTCTGAACTTGTTTTTGAGTGAAAAAAAAACCTTTTTAAATACTCTTTGTAATGATGTATAACAGAAGGTTATATTATGTTTCTTTCATTAAATACACATTTTTAAAGTTGTGGTATTCTTTTTGAATCACCCTGTATTTCAACATGCTGCATGATTATGTGCTGCCAACGCTGTTGAATTCGCAGCCTTATTTCCCAACCTTCTTCCAACAAGACGGTGCACCTCCCTACTATGCTACTGAAGTCACAGTCTCTGGAAGAACAGTTTGGAGATCACCAGATAAGTAGGAGGGGTCCTATCGAATGGCCACCACGGTCCCTTGATCCTATACCTCTTGACTTTTATCTCTGGGATTATTTGAAATCAACTATTTATGAGGTAAAAATCAATAATGTAGCCCATCTTCGTCGTCGTAATTAGTCGGCGTGTGCCTCTGTTGACCCACAGACCCTGCGATATGTGCAGCAGGACTGTCAGAAAAGACTCCGATTCTGTGTCCAGCGCAGTGGAGGTCATATTGAGCATATGCTTCAATGCCGACTGTGACAAGTGTCCTAAATTTTAACAGATCATAATTCCTACACGGAAAATCACACAACAGATTTCACACGTGCATTCCTGAGAAAGAGGCAGTTCAAAATTATGTGCCACATGACCCCCTTCGTGTTTGAAATACCCAAACCAAATCCAGGATGGCGGATTTCAAGATGGCCGCCGCCGTTTTCATAGCTCCTATCATCTGCACCCCCACCTACAGACACACCATACCAGACTCCATCATAATTCCTCACACCGTTCGACTTTTATAGGGGTGTATCCAGACTTTGGTTCACCCTGTATTTATGTGCTGAGCGTCGTAAGGCATGATGTAATCGCCTATTGTTGAACTGGATAAGCACCTAGTGACGTTAGTTTGCTGTTACACTCCCCCCACCCCCCACGATGCGTTGTATGGTATCAAGTGACAGGCGTGGGTCCATGTAAGATGGCACAGAAGTGCACTTTTACGATGATAATAATACGAGGCTGGTTTGGAAAGTTCCCGCAACGGAATACAAAAAAATTACATAATTGAAACTGTTTTTATTTTTCAATGAAGTCTCTTTGTAGATTAATGCACTTGGTCCAGGATGATCCAATGCCTTGATCCCATCTCGAAAATGAGTTTCCTCCAGGCAAAATAGTTGTCAACTCCGTCTATCAATTCTTCGCTTGAGGTGAATCTTCGTCCACCACGAAAAATTTTCGGCTTTGGGAAGAGATGGAAGTCCGACGGAGCCATATTATATGAATAAGGCGGGTGTGGCAACAATTCATACCTTAGTTCGTGTAATATTGCCATGGCGACGGCACATGTTTTTGATCCATCGTCAAGAGTCACGGCACCCATCTTGCAGATAATTTTTCCATTTCTAATTCTTCAGTTAAAATGTGATATACCCTTTCAGATGACATCTGGCAAATGTGAGCATCACCATTTTGTGCACTTTTGCAATGACTACTGGAGTAGTGACACGCCTTGGCCGACCACTGCGTGGGTCATCATCTAAGCTCTCCTGACCAAATTTTAATTCATTTGTCCACTTGGCAACAGTTGAATATGAAGGAGCAGAATCCCCCAGTGTATTCTGGGAATCGGCCTGAATGTCCTTTGCTTTCATACCTTTCTTTACTAAGTACTTAATCACTGCTCGAATCTCGATTTTTTTCATCTTCACAAATCATTATGCGGAAACAACAACAGAGCCACGTCTCCGCTACAGCTCTCTTCCAAGAGCATTGACGTGAACAACTCGTTGCGCTAGTGCTGACCTCTCGTGGTGATTCCGAGAACTTTTCAAACCACCTTCGTAACAATAAATAAAAGTTTAATATAAGAGTAATAAAATTTTAATTCCCCTTAACTATTGTAATTTTTTCTTCTTTCCATTGGCTTTTATCCAGTATATTCATGGGATGATCTTCTCAGCTATTTTATCTGCCAATGTTGGTGGCAGTGGGCGGCCAGATGCGAACCATTTTCCCCCTCCCTTCCCCCTCCCCGCCCCCCCCCCCTCCTCCTGTCACCCAGGACGGAATTTGTGTACTCCGTCTGACTGCACCTAATGTTAACCCCTATGAAACTGTGCTAACGTTTTCGATACGCTTAAGAATCGTGTAACTGAGGCGAGATGTGGATATCGGCTCGGTATTCACCTCACAGAATGTGGGAAACCGCCTGAAACCAACATCTAGGTTGGCCAACACATTAGCGTCGTCGTTAATACGCCAGGCGATTTGGTACGGAGCCGGCACGTCGCGGCGAGTTCTGGAAGCGGCTTGTTAACGCACGCGACTGTCTGGGCGGGGCAATGAAGCATTGTACTGTAATGTGCGGCCAGGCGTTATCTTGCTGAAATGTAAGCCCAGGATGGCTTGCCATGGAGGGCGTAGAATATCGTCGACATACTGCTGTGCTGCAAGGGTGCCACGGATGGCAACCAAAGGCGTCCTGCTCTGAAATGAAATGGCACCCCAGACCACCACTTCTGGTCGTTGGGTCATATGGCGAGTGACAGCTAGTTTGGTATCCCACCACTGACTGGGGAGTCTCCAGACATGTATTCGCTGATCATTGCGGCTCAGTTCGAAGGGGGGCACATCAATAAGACAATTCTGCTCCAGTAATTCCAGGCTCCAGTGATCAGCGAAGACATGCTTGGAGACGCCCTGGACAATGGTAGGATATCAGCCTGAATGTCACCCACTATACAGCCCGACAACCATGAGTGATGATCTTGTCATTCGTGGCACCCTTACAGCACAGAGGTACGTCGACCATATTGTACACCCCATTTGGTTGTGCTTCACGGCAAGTCATCCTGGACTTACATTTCTGCAAGGCGAGAATTTCTGCTGCTTGTCTTGGTGCTTGCAAACCCTGCCTTGGCCAGTAAAGTCACCGGATCTCTCCCTAAATGAGAACGTTCGTAGCATTAGGGCAGGACCCTCCAAGCAGCTAGGTGTTTTGATTATCTAACGTGTCAACTGGACAGAATTACGCACGATGTACTTCAATAGGACATCTAACAACTCTGTCAATGCCAAACCGGATAACTGTTCGCGCAAGTCATAAGTCCAGAGGTGGACCAGCACGTTATTGACTTGTTCAGTTTGTGAAGCTCACATCTACTGATTTGCATCACATCCGGATAATAATTTTTTGTATCTTACACTGTAAAAACGCTTCTACTAAAAATTTATTTTGTGTGTGTGTGTGTGTGTGTGTGTGTGTGTGTGTGTGTGTGTGTGTGTGTGTTTCTTTGTGGGAGGGAGGGGGGGGGTGAGGAGGGGTGAAGGTACCGTGGCTCCCATGACACTACTTCCCTCTCTGTCGGGATTCGCCCCTGTCAAGTGGATATATGTATCGCCAAGGTGGACTGTGGTAGCGCTTGTGCACTATCGTACTGTTTCGCTGTGGATGACTAAGAAATGAAGGGAAACGAGATAGTTGAGCACGGTGCTTGCAAACAGCCAATTTCTCTCGAATATCGTCGTACAGATGCAACGAACTTGACGATACTAAAAAATGGTTAACATCAAATAGCGTCACGTGTACCGACTCCATGACACACAGCGTGGTAATTGTCTGGGTCTTGCGAGTGATCGAGTGGCCAAGGACAACGTAAGACGATCAGGAATTTCGCGCCACCATCTATCATCCTCTTGATTGTCAAACAGCGCTGAATACATATCTTCCGTTACCTGGATGCAGGTCACCTACTTTCGTGTCGAGTGCCATCTGCGGTAGTGAACTTCCGGTTGTGCTTTCCTGTCGTTCCTGTAAATTTTGCACTAACTGCAGCACAGAGAAGGAATCTCCGTCTCACTGTTACATTCACAAATCGAATAACAATACAATCAGTCAGTTCGTTCATATTAGTTTTCAGTGTCTCTCAGATCTTGCGAAAAACTAGAGCCGTGGATCTGCCAGGGGTTTATGCTTTCAGTAAACAATTATAATTTATTGGTACACTATCGTAAATGAACGAATAAATTCTAATGTAAGCATAACTCCCACCTAAATATGGTTTTAGTGTTTAATCCATTGGAGGAAGACGAAGTCGATTCGCTTAAAAGGCAGCTTTACGAGGAAAGTGATCTATTGCTTGCAGAGTACTCTCTGAGACTCGAAAGTCAAGAATATGATATGATATCAAAGAGAGTGGGAGCTGTCGGCCGCTGGTGGCCGAGCGGACGCAGTCTGCTTTCCGCAGCGCTGCGGCGAGGACGTCTTGTTTACGTCCCGTCCGCACGGTCGCGAGTGCCCGTAGTTGTTTACTACTGCGTTGTCGCTAGTTTAGAGTCCATCACTACCGACGCAACATGGCACATTCATACCGACAAACCACAATCAAGATCAGTTTTCAAACCGATCATGCACGACCACGAGCTTTTGAAGTGGAACGTTTTCTACGTGACGACGTTAAAATTGACCCGCGGGACATAATTGGTATCCATCTCTATCACGAGCAGTGTTGTCTACGTCAAGCTAGTAAGTGACGAGGTGTGCAACAGAATCGTGAGCGCACATGCGAACGATCTTAAATTCAAACATTCTGATGGCCATATTGGGGCAGTCTCTATCGATCACGCGGGGCTTGGCCTCCGTACGATTCGCGTCTTCGAACTCCCTTTCGAAGTACCACCGGACGTAGTCACCGCGGCTTTCCAGCCCTACGGCAAAGTGATCAGCCATATGGCCGAAAAATGGACCACCTTTACAACGTACCCCGTTCTTAACGGGGTACGACAGATTAAAATTGAACTGACCAAACATGTTCCGTCATATCTTGTCAACGGCGGATGTAGGGCGATCATTATGTATGACGGTCAGCCACGCACTTGCTCTGGTTGTGGCCAAGTAGGGCACGTCCGGTCGGATTGTCTCCGACGACGGCTTACTCAAACCCCGACAGGTGAATCTATGACTCCTTCTACGGTGACGACCCTTCCTCTGCACGGGCAGCAACCTTTTCGGATGCTGACGACATTAGTCCGATAGCCGCCCCCGATGGAGAGACCAAAATGGCTTCTGCAATACAGGATCCGGCCTCTACAACGGCGCCCCCACCTGAAGATAATCACCGACCGACCTTGCAAGAAGGCGTGGATGCCAGGATGGACATTGACCCACGGGTTGTGCCGACAGCGGCTTTTCTTCCAGACACCGGAGCAGCTGACGAAATCCACCCACATTCAGATACTGAAACACACGTCCGTAAACAGCGTTCCCCGCGAAAACACAAGAGACGGCGGCGTGCTCCATCGGACGAGTGTTTGCAGCGATCGTCTGACATGGACTGTGGAAATTCCGACGACGGTACCGGCGGTACAGAGGCCGCTGTAACTTCAAACTCAACAGATCGCCGTGGTGACGGCTTCAGCCCCTCAGACCCCACAGCACAGCAGGATCACGAGCAGACAACCGCTGCCGATTCCCAGCCAGCAGAGCCGATGGAGTCAGCGCCGAGTGCCGCAGCAGCCACTAACAGCCACCAACAGCCGATGGTGTTTCATGGCGACTGGGCGGACGACTGTGAGGCACACTCCTTGCCCATCGTGTCGGACGACACGGGGGGAAATTTACCCCACCAGTGTTGATCCTTTCCCGCCGTCAGTTACAGTGACGAGACAGCCTTACCAGGGTATTGATGGCCAACACGGATGCTGTGGATAGACCTCAAACTTATCGCGTTGCAACTATAAACATCAACACTATACGGACGCGCGCTAAGTTATCCTTGCTTCAGGATATGTTGAACTCTGCTTCCATCGACATAGCCCTTCTCCAGGAAGTGTACGTTGACGACTTCCCAGGCATGTACGGTTACGATGCTTGCGTCTCTCCAGCTTCTCCAACAGGCAGCGGTGTCGCTGTACTTCTTCGGGAAGGGATAGTAGCGGACGATATCCTGTTTCTGCCTGGGGCAAGAGGAATGGCACTCACAGTACTGGGTGTCCGCCTTATCAATATTTACGCACCTTCCGGGACGGACAAACGTCGCGAACGTTCACGATTCTTTGCGGAAGACGTCGCCCCGCTCTTCCAAGGCCGCCACGACCATCTGGTGTTTGGAGGTGACTACAATTGCGTACTGGCGCCCAGAGATCAACTCCCACGACATAATCCGTGCCCGGAACTCGGGACGCTAATTCGCGACCTGCAGATGGTGGACACTTGGGAACATCTTCACGGCCACCGACCGGGATTCACGCACTTCACAAGTCACTCTTCCAGTCGTATCGATCGGATTTATGTCTCACGCTCTCTCGCCGCTGGAACACAGGATGCGGAATTGTGGCCTGCAGCATTCTCGGACCACTCAGCTTACATTTGTGCCGTCACCCTGCGGCGGCAACAAGTGTGGAGAAGCCGCAGCCCGTGGAAATTAAACATCGCTCACCTGTCGTACCCGGATTGCCGCCAAGCCGTTGAGGATACGTGGCATTCGTGCGAAAATCGCCTCCGTGCATATCCCACAACGCTCCGCTGGTGGTTGGACTGCGCCAAACCGGCACTGAGGCGAACGTTGATAACCTACGGTCGTGACCACGCTACTTGGCGAAGACATACACTCGACTTTTACTTCCGGGTCCTGCGCGACTGCGATGCTATGGCGCCGTCTCCGGAACGACAAACGGCGGTCCACCGTGCTAAGGCTCAGATCCTCGCTCATGTGCGACGCCACCTAGAGGGGGTAGTCATCCGCTCGAGGACGCAGGATCGGATACCGAGCGAACGCCCGTCAATGTTCCACGTCCTTCGTGAACGTAAACGACGCCAACGAGCGCTGATACGCTTCATCGACACGGAGGACGGTCATCGCCTCACCACGCAACAAGACATAAACACAGCGTTCTACAATCATTATTCCCAACTCTATTCCGCTCAGACCCCTGATCCGACAGCACTGGAGGACGTCTCTCAGACGATTTACGGCACCGTCACCCCGGCAATGGAAGCGGCCTTGATGGAAGAAATTACAGAAGAAGAAGTGATCGACGCCATTAGAAAAGGAGCTGTCAACAAGTCTCCGGGTCCTGATGGCCTCCCCTTGGAATTTTACCGGACTTTTCAATATTTATTAGCCTCCCGATGGACGGACATCTGTCGCGAACTCCTATCCCCGGACGTGCCGCTCCCTGCGGCCCTTGTGGAAGGGATGATTATTCCTATTCACAAACCGTCCGGTGGCTCACGACTGCAGGACTACCGCCCGTTGACGCTATTGAACTGCGAATTTAAGATCTTTTCTCGACTGTTGGCGGCGCGGATATGCCAGACCCTACGAAATGTTATCTCACCCGATCAAACGTCATTAGGAGGCGACAATAATATTCAAACAGCACTCAGTGAATATTGTGACTTGATTTCACTGGCGAGGGCATGTCATCTGAAGGGTGCACTGGCGGCAATCGATTTTAGTCAAGCTTTCGACCGAGTGGACCACAACTATTTGGAAGCGGTCCTCCAACATATGCGGTACCCACAGCCATTCGTCACTGTCGTCATGCGACTACTCCGTGGCGCGACGTCCAAGGTGATCGTCAACGGCCGACCTTCGCAGCCCCTCACCATTTCTCGATCGATACGCCAAGGGTGCCCTCTGTCCACTTTACTTTACGCTGTGGCCATGGAACCTCTCCTCTGCGGCCTGCGCCAACGACTAACGGGTATGACGTTACGAGGCCACACTTTCAGGTGTAAAGCGTACGCTGACGACCTGGTGATTGTCATCCGCAACGGTGACGACACCGCTAGCGCACTAAATTGGATAACGAAATATGGCATGGCCACTGGTAGTCGTATCAACGTCGCAAAATCGGTGGCGATGAACATCGGGGTCGGATTGTCTGAGAACAGTGTCACCCCCTTACAGCTCAGAGATAGTTTGAAATGTCTCGGCATTGACTTTACAGATGATATACGACGGACCGCTGCTCACAACTTTCGACGGCTTTTACGGAATGTTCGGACTGGCATTGCCAACAACCGCCTACGAGCCCTGGACATCGTCCAACGGACCCAGTATGTTAACACACATTTAGCGTCACGCATTCCGCACATCGCCCAGATATTACCTATACCGGTGATGTTAGCTCGCCGTATACTTGCGGCTTTTGGGTCCTTCGTGAGTTCAGGAATGCTTTTCAAGATCAAATATGAGACTCTCACCCTTCCCCCGGATCGGGGAGGGCTTGGCCTTTATCACGTTTATGACAGAGCGGTCGCCCTATTTGTAAGCACATTAGTCAAACTATGGCACCGCCGTCCGGACAGTCTGACCAGTTTGTTAATAGAAGAACTAGCACCTCCCTCCCTGTTGCCACCTGTGCCGATACACCACGTCCCCTCTTCGCTCTTTTACATCGGTGTCTTTTACCTCGAACTCAGTTACGTTCGACTTGCCTTACCGGCGACTCAACTGGCGACGGCAACGACGGTTTATAGGGTCCTGCAACGTGGACGACCCGATAACGTCGTGGAGAGGAAGCACCCGAACGTCAACTGGCGAGTAGTGTGGAGGACAATTCACCATGTAACACTGGACACTGACGTCACGGCGATGTGGTATATCACTGTCAACGGTAAGCAGGTGACCAGATCAAGGCTACATGCGATCCAGATGGTAGACTCACCCACGTGCACGAACTGTGGCGTTCAAGACGACGATGAACACCGCCTTAGCTGTGGCGAGTCTACGGTAGTGTGGCACTTAGTGAGGCAAATGTCAGCATACTTCCTTCGGGTAACGCCGAATCATATCGACCCCAAGACTATCTTCTTCCCGGATGAAACGTATTACCCACGCACTAAAACTAATGCAATGACGTGGCTTCGTGGACATGCAGTGCATTATTTGTTTCAAGACGGCACTAAGGACACTTTAGACTTTTGGAACTATTTGCAGGAACGACATTGCAAGATCCTCCGTAACCCTAAGTATCGACAATATTTTTCCAACTTTTTGTGGAGTGCGTTCCACGACCCTCCACGTAGCTGGAACATCACGGGTAAGAGAAGCTAAAATTACAATACGATGATAGAACACTACACGGTACAACGTGGGATCTACTTTCATCATTACGAGAAGTCATACCTGGATGATACAGCAGATGGAGAGTTTCGTTGTGAACCCTCACACTCTGTAGCAGTATTTGCCCCATTTCCTCTTTTTGTCCCCGGTGCGAAAAGGTCTTCGCAGTTTTAGTTTTCCCATCCGGTGCAAGATGTAGCACTGGTTAATGGTGGTATGGATTCCACCCTTCAGTTTTGTTTCATGGTTTCCTTTGCCCCGCACTTTGCTCTCTTTCTTTATACCTTTTTCTACAACTATTAGCATGGTTTTAGTTGTGTGCGTCCCCAACTCGACGCAAAGAGTGCACTTCCGAGTTTTCAGTTCCTTACTGTTAAAAAAAATAAAAAAAAAATAAAAAAATAAAAAATAAAAAAAATACATAAATGAATAAATAAAATAAAAAATCATAATAATACACCAACTGCATCCTTTGTACCACTTCACATCTCCAGGATGGGAGGGGGGAGACATCGTGGTCAGGCCTCGGGTCGCGACCCCTGCCCACCTTGCCTCCGCCAGCCCACTACCTGATTTTAAAAAAAAAAAAAAAAAAAGCGGTTCTGGCGCTACAGTCTGGAACCGCGCGACCGCTACGGTCGCAGGTTCGAATCCTGTCTCGGGCATGGATGTGTGTGTTGTCCTTAGGTTAGTTAGGTTTAAGTAGTTCTGAGTTCTAGGGGACTTATGACCTCAGCAGTTGAGTCCCATAGTGCTCAGAGCCATTTGAACCATTTTTAGAGTGGGAGCTACGCTATTTCTTCAAAGCCTGTGCTAATGCAGCGAGCCGTAGCTGTTACAAGCCAGTATAAAAAAACAAATATCTCGACGAGATCTACCGTACTGGTTGGTTGGTTGGTTTGGGGAAGGAGACCAGACAGCGAGGTCATCGGTCTCATCGGATGAGAGAAGGACGGGGAAGGAAGTCGGCCGTGCCCTTTGAAAGGAACCATCCCGGCATTTGCCTGGAGCGATTTAGGGAAATCACGGAAAACCTAGATCAGGATGGCCGGACGCGGGATTGAACCGTCGTCCTCCCGAATGCGAGTCCAGTGTCTAACCACTGCGCCAACCCGCTCAGTCTACCGTACTGCTGTTCACTGTAGCCCGAACTGACTTAAAGACTTCATCCCTTCCACATTTGGCTAAATACTTTTCAAGACGAAGGAAACAATGCCAGTTCAAATAGCTGCCAAAAGATTCCTTAATTTCGTTACCTTGAGAAATCGTCTTCGCCGCAAAACCTGCATTTGACTCTGGAACAGAAGTTATTCAAAGAGAGCTATTTGTCGTCTGTTGAGTACGCTGTTAAGCTTTTTGGAACCATACTGCTTGGGAATAAAGTGAGGATTTTGTGATTTATGATACCTGAGAACATGTGCTGGTGTAGGAGTGACAAAGATAGATTTAATTTCATCGAACAACAGAGCCACGGCATTTTATTCGTTACAGATTTGGCTTAGAAGGCACGAATACTTCTGGCATTCACCTGTAGAGCGGCGAACCACGACAAACTTCAACAGGGATGAGTGTGCAGGAAAGTGGGTCCCCTTTTCCCCACTGCGACTACACAGCCTTAACCACTGCGCTATTCTTCTCGGTGACTGGCTCGCTTTTCTAACATTTTTACGTCCAACTTTTCAGTTGGCATCTTCCTCGGTACTCGAAGTCGGTGACGCGCGCATACGCGGTGGCACTGTACTGGAAAGGAACCGTTTCGAATTCCGCTGTGGAAGAAATTTTGGCAACAAGCTGACGTATAGTTCTTGACCAGCCAACATTGCGTCATTGTCCACAGTGGCTCGTGGAGTGAGGGTACGTGGTAGTGGTGATGGCGATCCGTCCGTCACATGGGACTGTGCACCAACAACTACACGACTAATTTGCAACTCACACTTAAGTGTTCGCCGGACTTTTCACAGAACCATTTTCGTACTATGTCTCAACAGTTTCGCTCTCGAACACCACCTGGGGAAAACGTACACCTAAAACTTTACTGCCACCTACGATTTCTCGTATTTTATTAAGATGATCTTTTCTTCCTATGTAGTTGCCAGTCTTACGGCATCGGAGGTGAACGTTTGAAATTTCAAGTACAGTTGTCGCCACAACATACACTCCTGGAAATGGAAAAAAGAACACATTGACACCGGTGTGTCAGACCCACCATACTTGCTCCGGACACTGCGAGAGGGCTGTACAAGCAATGATCACACGCACGGCACAGCGGACACACC
This sequence comes from Schistocerca nitens, assembly GCF_023898315.1. Lineage (NCBI taxonomy): Eukaryota > Metazoa > Arthropoda > Insecta > Orthoptera > Acrididae > Schistocerca > Schistocerca nitens. The sequence continues at coordinate 641,450,157 of NC_064614.1, read as the reverse complement.
AGGAACCGCCGTGTTGGCCGTCGAATGGCGCTAGCTGCGCAGCATTTGTGCACCGCCGCCGTCAGTGTCAGCCAGTTTGCCGTGGCATACGGAGCTCCATCGCAGTCTTTAACACTGGTAGCATGCCGCGACAGCGTGGACGTGAACCGTATGTGCAGTTGACGGACTTTGAGCGAGGGCGTATAGTGGGCATGCGGGAGGCCGGGTGGACGTACCGCCGAATTGCTCAACACGTGGGGCGTGAGGTCTCCACAGTACATCGATGTTGTCGCCAGTGGTCGGCGGAAGGTGCACGTGCCCGTCGACCTGGGACCGGACCGCAGCGACGCACGGATGCACGCCAAGACCGTAGGATCCTACGCAGTGCCGTAGGGGACCGCACCGCCACTTCCCAGCAAATTAGGGACACTGTTGCTCCTGGGGTATCGGCGAGGACCATTCGCAACCGTCTCCATGAAGCTGGGCTACGGTCCCGCACACCGTTAGGCCGTCTTCCGCTCACGCCCCAACATCGTGCAGCCCGCCTCCAGTGGTGTCGCGACAGGCGTGAATGGAGGGACGAATGGAGACGTGTCGTCTTCAGCGATGAGAGTCGCTTCTGCCTTGGTGCCAATGATGGTCGTATGCGTGTTTGGCGCCGTGCAGGTGAGCGCCACAATCAGGACTGCATACGACCGAGGCACACACGGCCAACACCCGGCATCATGGTGTGGGGAGCGATCTCCTACACTGGTGATCGTCGAGGGGACACTGAATAGTGCACGGTACATCCAAACCGTCATCGAACCCATCGTTCTACCATTCCTAGACCGGCAAGGGAACTTGCTGTTCCAACAGGACAATGCACGTCCGCATGTATCCCGTGCCACCCAACGTGCTCTAGAAGGTGTAAGTCAACTACCCTGGCCAGCAAGATCTCCGGATCTGTCCCCCATTGAGCATGTTTGGGACTGGATGAAGCGTCGTCTCACGCGGTCTGCACGTCCAGCACGAACGCTGGTCCAACTGAGGCGCCAGGTGGAAATGGCATGGCAAGCCGTTCCACAGGACTACATCCAGCATCTCTACGATCGTCTCCATGGGAGAATAGCAGCCTGCATTGCTGCGAAAGGTGGATATACACTGTACTAGTGCCGACATTGTGCTTGCTCTGTTGCCTGTGTCTATGTGCCTGTGGTTCTGTCAGTGTGATCATGTGATGTATCTGACCCCAGGAATGTGTCAATAAAGTTTCCCCTTCCTGGGACAATGAATTCACGGTGTTCTTATTTCAATTTCCAGGAGTGTAGAATGCCTTTGTTACAATGACGATCACCGCAACTCGCTTGCATATCCGTGGCATTTTACCCATGTTTTACCATAAGACAAAGCGATGTGCCCTTTTTTGAACGTCTTTGATGTAGTAAGTATAGTAAGGAGAACTGACAGCACGCAGCAGTACCCTAGTGAAGGACGTACAGCGCAGTGTAGGCCATCCGTTTACTAAATTTGGTGACATCGACACCATTTAAATAAAGGAATTCTCCGAATGGGGCGGAAATCGATAGATGTGATGTACATGTAGAAACAAATGATTACAATTTTAGAAAAGAAGGATAATTTGTTCAAGAGGACAAACAGTTGATTACAGTTTCAAATAAATTGGATGATTTATTCAAGAGAAAGAGCTTCACAAATTAAACAAATCAATAACGTGTTGGTCCACCTCTGGACTTAGGCAAGCAGTTATTCAGCTTGGCATAGATTGACAGAGTTGTTAGACGGCCTCTTGAGTTATATCGTGCCTACGTCTGTGCAATTGGCGCGTTAGATAATCAAAATACCTACCTGATTGGAGGGCTCTAAAAATGGTTCAAATGGCTCTGAGCTCTATGGGACTTAACATCTGACGTCATCAGTCCCCTAGAACTTAGAACTACTTAAACCTAACTAACCTAAGGGCATCACACACATCCATGCCCGAGGCAGGATTCGAACCTGCGACCGTAGCGGTCGCGCGGCTCCAGACTGTAACGCCTAGAACCGCTCAGCCACACCGGCCGCCGGAGGGCTCTCCCCATAATGTTTCAAACGTTCTCATATGAGTAGAGATCCGGTGACTTTTCTGCCCGAGTTAGGGTTTGACAAGCACGAAGAGAAGCAGTAGGAACCCGCCGAGAAGGGCAACAACGTGGGGCGTACAGTATGTTCGACGTACCGCTGTGCAGTGAGGGTGCCGCGATGACAACCACTGGGGCCCTACTGTGAAAACAAAAGGCACCCCAGATCATCACTCCTGATTGTCGGTTGTTATGGCAGGTGACAGTCATGCTGATATTCCACCACTGTGCAGGCGTCTCTAGGCATGTCTTCGGTGGCCATTGGAGCCTGGAATCTCAATGACTGGAATAGAATAGTCTTATTGATGTGACCCCTTTCGAACTGAGCCCCAATGGCCAGCGAAAACATGTCTGGAGACTCCCCATACAATGGTGGGATACCAAACTGGCTGTCACTCGTCATACGACCGAGCAGCCAAAAGTGGTGATCTTGGGTGCCATATCATCTCACAGCAAGACGCCTTCCGTTGTCATCCACGGCACCCTTCTAGTACAGCAGTACGTCGACGATATTGTACGCCTCGTTTTGTTGACCTTCATGGCAAGCAATCCTGGGCATACATTTCAGTAGGATAATGGACGCCCGCGCACGGCTGTCTGCTTCAGTAGTACCCGAATTCATATTTTGCTTTATTGAATTCTGAGACAGAACTGCCTGAGGTGAATCTTTATACCCTAGACAACCTGAAAGTTTTATTGATTACATTTGAATTACTAAACGATTTTTTACTCATTTTCT